>NC_136803.1:21417760-21548451 GCF_951216825.1 Electrona antarctica | reverse complement strand
AATTAAAATCACCAAAGTAACTAGTAACTAAAGTTTTCAAATAATTGTAGTGGAGTAAAAGTAAAAATTTTAGCTCTGAGATGTAGTGGAGTAGAAGTAAAAGTACTGGAAATTGGAAATACTCAAGTAAAGTACAAATACCTCAAAATTATACTTAAGTACAGTACTTAAGTATAATTTTTAGTTTGTTTCAGTAGGACTTTTGTCCCCTCAGCCATTGCGGCATTAAACTAGTAAACTAGGCAACTAGTCGACTAGTAAAAATCACTAGGAGTGAAAGCCCTAACAACCCAAAGCAGCGAGAACTGAAGCTTTGGATCGCACTACTTGGCCCACGCGGTAGAATTCCCTTAAACCAAGCTGGCGTACATCGAGAGGAAACCATATGTCGGCCCAATGCATTATACAGTGCGTGTGTGGTGGTCCAGACTGACATATAAGCCCCTATGTTCTACAAATTACCCATGAGAGGATAGATAGTCTTTTTGTGTGAAGCCAGGCTCTGTAATCCATCCCCAGAGCATCAATATTTTACCTGGTCCTCGGATGACATATGGTCTTTTTTAGTCTCTATAGCGGACCGTTTCAGAAATGTCCTGGCTAAAAGGGGGGTTAACTTTACATGCTGGTGTGAACTGAAAGTCTTCTGGGAACGAGGCTCCCGGTAGGAATTCTCCAATCGTTCGACATCTAAGCCTGTGGAATATTTAAACCATTTAGACCTGAATCTACAATAATGTCTTCTAAATCACCACAGTTTTCTGAAAAACCTTATGTTTCTAATATGTCAGTGGTTCTCAACCTTTTTCATGTCAAGGACCCCCAGAATTATCTGTATTTGGCCGCCGACCCCCATCTGAAAATATGTTGTTCCAGGAACCCCCCCCCAGAAGCAAAGATTTGAGTTATAAACATTCGCTCAGAAAGAATATATATACTGTATATATATTCAAAGATTTGTGCCACATTTTCACGATTTTTCAAAAATAGCAGATCTGCAAGCTCATAGCGCGGCACGCTATTTTTCAATAGCTGAAGTATAACATAATGCTTGAAACAGCAAAAGTTTCAAGGGTTTTCAAGGGTTCACGCCCTGAATGGTTTAAGTCGTGTCAGATCAACAGACAAGCCCTCAAAATAAACTCTTGATATGATAAAAGGAAACATACTAATGATTCCATATGCATTCCTGCACAAAAGACAAACATGATTAAACTCTCAACAAGCAACGTTATCGACATTCTTTGCATGTACCGGCATTAGGAAAGTGTCATATACTGTACATACACGAGACATTAAGAGCCCATGCAGTGATAAACTGACGTGCTTAAACAATTCCAAACACACGGACGGGGCCCGTCTCAGAGAGAGTCACAGGTGTATGCGACCGGGAAGCCATCAGAACATGAAAGCTCCGTGCCATGTGTCTGTCGCCTGACGAAATGACCAACACATCCCCCCCTCGTGTTTTCTCAATGCCCCGGAATGGAAAAATACCATGTATCACAGGCTCATATCCTCCCAGGAAATGGAATGTTTACAGGACTTGAGTGGAGGTTTATCTATTCTGTGCCACGGCCAACAGGGCCATCAGGCCTGGAGAGGAGACGCATCAGTCCCTCCCTCGTCAGCAGAATAGGGATCAGTGTTGATTCCGTCGTTGAACCAGCTCAGTGGCCTTGTGGTTAGAGTGTCCGCCCTGAGACTGGGAGGTCGGGGTTCAATCCCCGGCCGGGTCATACCAAAGACTGTAAAATGGGACCCAGTGCCTCCCTGCTTGACACTCAGCATCAAGGGTTGGATTGGGGGTAAGTCCCTGCGACATACTAGCGTCATGTCCAGGGGGTGTACTTGTACATCAAGCTGCCTAACGCTACAGAAACTCCTGCCCTTTGGGCCCCATGGCTCGGCAGGGCTACTTACTTGATTCCGACCACTAATACTAAGACGAAAAATTTTAGGAAGGGACTAGTCTACGTAGAGATCCAGTATACATAAAAGACAAGTGATTTTTACACTTGGGTTACATGCTGAAAATAGCCGATCTTCAAGCTCACAACGTGTTGCGCTGCGACGTGTCGGTGGACAACTGGACACCTCGATTATTTTGGTGTTCGGGGGACAGAGGTTCTCCGTTCTCTTGCCTCAGCACCTCTGTGCCATCCCGCTGTGCATCTCGCACCAACCGCAATACTTTGAGAATTAACTAGAAAAGGGTACAAGTCTCCACCAGGCCAGGTCAGGTTGTGGCCTCCTGGTGGCGCTATATAAATTGCATGCTGCGTTCATGATTAGAGGCTTTTTGTTCAAAACTATACAGATATTGTTAAAGCTGCCTCATGGTGGCGCTATAACAGGCCGTTCTGGAACATTTGGGGCAGAGGTTCATCGTTGGCATCCAGGGAGTGTGTGTGCAAAGTTTGGCATCGACCGGGTTAACGGTGCCGGAGATTAGCTGGTAACAGACGGACGGACGGACGGACGGCCGGACGGACGGACGAACGGACACACGGACGGACGGAGGGCAAAACATACTCTCTCCCCATGCCTTCGGCCTGGTGGAGACAATTAGGGCGTGCATTGCAAACAAACTCCTATAACAGCACAGAATCCGCCATATATACGCATCCGACCAGCTCCATATTTTGTCATGGCGAGAAATGAAATCTGGCCTGGCACGGCGCCAGCGCTTCAGGCTCCCTCGTGTCCCACTACTGAAGCAAATCACAGGCCTTATGTTCCGCCGTCCGCCGACACAGAAGAAACCATTAGAAGAGACAAGACATGGAGAGGGGGGAGAGAGAGAGAGAGAGAGAGAGAGAGAGAGAGAGAGAGAGATGGGGAGGGAAATGATTGCATTTGCGACTAAGATGAAATAGAGGGAGATAGAGAGAGAGGAGGGAGAGCACAATGACGGAGAGATAAAGAGGAGAGAGAGAGAGAGAGAGAGAGAGAGAGACAGAGAGAGAGAGCGAGACAGAGAGAGAGAGAGAGAGAGACAGAGAGAGACAGAGACAGAGAGATGAATTGGAACCCAAGATGAGAGAAACAGAGAAAGGGATACAGAGAGTTGAATGAGGGCACGACAGAAAATGGAGAGAGAGAGAGAGAGAGAGAGAGAGACAGAGAGAGAGAGAACACATGCATGCATGACTAGCAGAGTGTATACAAATAGGAGCATGTTGAATCATAAACCATATCGCAAATGTGACCCAGATTCACTTCCGCGTAAAGTGAAATCAGGTCGCCTAGTTTGCAATTAACCCATTTAGACCTGAGGACGATTCTACACAATAATGTCTTCTAAATCCTCAGTGGTTCTCAAACGTTCTCGTGTCAAGGACCCCCAGACATTTATGTAATTGGGCCGCCGACCCCATCTGAAAATATGTTGTTCCCCCCCCCCCCCCCCCACGTTCGCTGTGAAATAATATATACTGTATTCAATTTCGATTTGCACCACATTTTCACAATTTTTCTAAAATAGCAGATCTACAAGCTCGTAGCGCGGCACTCGGTGCCGCGCTACGAGCTTGTAGATCTGCTATTTTTCAATAGCTACAGTATAACATACTGCTTAAAAACTCCCGTCCTGAAGGGGTTAAAGCAATTAAAGCGGCAGCGCGTCTGATCTCAGATTAGCGTTTGTTGTTGTCGGTGAGGTTTGATAATCTGGGGGTTTTTATCACTCCTCTTGTCATTCATGTTGTTGTCGGTGAGGTTTGATAATCTGGGGGTTTTATCACTCCTCTTGTCATTCAGGGAAAACTCTTCACGCATCGTAGAGACTCCAACTCCAACTCGCAAAACAACATCGCGACGCAACAACACGGGCGCCGAAAACAAAACACGTATACGCGCGGCACAGACTCTTATTCTTCGCCAGGTCAAGAGGAAGAACGTTTAAAGATCCACCTGACCTCAAGAGGACGTTGTGTCAAGACATTAAGGATAAATGGTAGATTAAACGACTATAGATAGTGTGAGAGCTGTTAATGATTACCCATGAGCGCTAGCCTGTCTGCAGCAGTCGGTCACACGAGGTCATACAAACGGAACAAACGATGCATCGTGTGTGGATAGTACTCTTGTACGTTGGTATTTAATAAACAATGGACAATCAAAGTGGGTTTGGGCCGGGGAATTGCCTCATTAGAAATTGTGCTAACGTGACATTGCACAATTTGACCAAGACCACTTCTGAAACTAAACAGCCACCACAAAAATGGTTTTCAGGGTAATAATAATAATAAATACAGCTGCAAGCAGCAATGAGGCGGGATCAAGCCGGAAGGCAATAAGCAATGAGAACAATATGCACAAATAAGCCATAGAAACATGGAAGACTGAACTTGAGAAAAAGAAGACCATGTAATTGTGACAGGTTTTAAGAACTGATATTTTTGGCGGAAGAAGAAGAAGAAGAAGAAGAAGAAGAAGAAGAAGAAGAAGAAGAAGAAGAAGAAGAAGAAGAAGAAGAAGAAGAAGAAGAAGAAGAAGAAGAAGAAGAAGAAGAAGAAGAAGAAGAAGAAGAAGAAGAAGAAGAAGAAGAAGAAGAAGAAGAAGAGACAAAAACAATAAGGGACCAACACGGCTTCATTGCACAGCACTGATTCAAACAACAGGTGAACTACGGAACAGAAGCCATGCAGGCAGCCGGTAGCTGTGCTGCTGCCTGGCCTGCCCTGCCCTGCCTGCACTTGGCATTCCAGAGAGACTAGGCTCTCTTCCCCAGCAGATTCACCTTCGCTTGACCCCCGAGGAGCCAAAACAAGTTTCCACCACCGCCACGTGAGCCCCGCCAGCAGCTCCAGTGGTGATACAGATAAAGCTGTCAATCAACCAGCCGTCACCTGCAGTTCCCCCCCCCCCCAACAAACAAACAAGCCCCCAGAACGGTTGAAGCCGCCGAGCCTACTGGTCAAATCTGGAACTTCAGGCGGAGGAAACATGAGGAAACACCACACAGCTGGGGCTTAACATTGAGCGCTCGTTTGCACTTCCGCATTTGACCACCAACTGTGTGTGTGTTTGTGTGTGTGTGTGTGTGTGTGCAAAAGTATTGGCATCAAAAAGTATAAAGTACTCACTATGCACTATGAAAATAGCACTTTTTTTTCTTTTTTTTCTTTGCACTATAGATGTTTGTCTATGTCCTGTGTATGTAAGACTGAGAATGCTCTGAGCAAAATGATTTTCATTGTATTTATACTTGTATTTATACATATGACAAATAAACCTGAACCTGAATCTACAAGCTCACGGTGCATCGCATCACGATGCAATGTGAGCTTATAGATCTGCCATTTTGTATGATTATAGGGCTGCAGTGTGTAATAATAATCAAAGTAGCTACTAACCAACGTGTTCAAATAAATGTGAGTAAAAGTACAATATTTGCCTCTGAGATATAGTGGAGTAGATGTAAGTACTGAAATTGGAAATACTCAAGTAAAGTACAAATTCCTCAATAGAGAGTATGCGCATGCTTAAAGTGAATGGCACATCGAGTGGCAAATCGAGTGGCAAAGCAACAGGCAAAGTGAGTTTAACATTGTTTAATGCAATCAGATAAGACTTTTCTGTGTGGATGTATGGGCTGTCAAGGCCAGAAAGTAGTTTTTTCCACTCAGTAGGCGTTCCTGCATAACTTCCTGGTTTGATAATGATGTCACACGCATACCCTCTATACTTAGTTACTTTCGACCACTGCTTTTCACACTTTTCAACACAAAATCTCTGCTACCTTCAAGTTTCTGCAAATTTGCCTATTTTTGCCAAAATGTTTGCCTATTACATGACCATAATAGGGGTGCTAGTGCGGGTTACAGTCGTTACCTTCACAGTGCATCTGGTCATTAACTCATTACACTATAAAGTCCAGATTTAACTCTGGGAGTGCACAAATAATGTGGAAATGCACCAATCCATTATGATTGCGACTGTGTGGCCCTCATCATGAACTCAAGGATGCACAGGGGAATAGAAAGAACCTTTTACTCCATTTTGGCCATGTTTTTTTTACACTAGTGATATTGAAACTACTCAAGACACAGTCAGCGTGTGAAGGCTGAGAAGTTTACATTCTGAAGACTTTCAGCCTGACCAGTGAATCCTAAAAAAATCCATCCAGAACAAACAACGGACGACATAAGGCAGCTTATATTGCTCTGCAGCGGGGCTGGCCTGAGGGGCCGTCACAAGTTCGATCCCCCCCACAGCGGTCCGTGTATCCGACACGCCACCACACGTGTCAATGGATGCGTCACTGAGCATTATAACCACACAGAGAGCTGCTCGCTCGCCGTGCAACAAGTCATCTCTTGAACAGTGGTGGAAAAAGTACTCAATTGTTTTACTTAAGTAGAAGTACCAATACTGCAATTTAGAAGTACTTCGTTAAAAGTAAAACTACGGAATTGAAAATGTACTTGAGTAACAGTACAAAAGTATCAGCATCAAAATGTACTTAAAGTACTAAAAGTAAAAGTACTCATATTGCAGAATGTCCCAAATAGCCGATCGGCTATTTTCAATGTATAGGGTTGAAGTGGTTAATGTATGTTTTAATCAAAATTTAAATCTCCAAAGTAAAAAAAAAATCAAATAATTGTAGTGAAGTAAAAGTAAAAATGTTGGCTCTGAGATGTAGTGGAGTAGAAGTAAAAGTATTGGAAATTGGAAATACTCAAGTAAAATACAAATACCTAAAAATTGTACTTAAGTACAGTACTTAAGTAAAAGTACTTAGTTACTTTCCACCACTGCTCTTGAACGCAATCTTGCCACTGTTTCTCAACTGCAGCATTGTGGAACCTTCCTTGGCAGACAGAGTCATTTCAACTCTCTCCACCTCGGGTGGATATCGTTCTTTTATTAAGAAATAATAAAATAACTAGCAGAAGGACACTATAGGACAGGGCTCTGCAACCTTTTTCACATGAAGTGCCCCGTTTTCATTTTTGTGATGGTCAAAAGTGTGCCATGTGGAATTATGACACCACATCAAAATTAACTAATTTTGATTGTCCATGATAGGACACACATAACAACCTTAGAAATATTTTCTTTCACATCAGGATGTAGTGATTATTAAACTCAGTGTGCCAGTGAAAAGTAAACCCTCCCCTGACTGTGCCAATGTTGGCACACCCGTGCCTTAGGGCATTAAGCAAAGTCGACTAGTAAATCCACTAGTCGACCTTGTTGGTACTAGTTGACTAGTTGATAAGAAAAAAAGAAAAGAAAAAAAGTTTATTTATTTTGTAGGCCTCAAGATCAGGTAGATTATAGTTATAGTCACCAATGTACACAGTTTTTAAATGTACAAATATTTATTTAAAAAAAATAAAAATAATAGGTAGTTAAACAACTAGTCGACTAGTAAACTAGGCAACTAGTCGACTAGTAAAAATGACTAGAAGTGAATGCCCTACTGTGCCTAAAAGGTTGCCTACCCCTGGACTAGGAGTTTCAACGTTCGCCGATTGACTCACCACAAGGCCGCTGTCCAGAGACAGTCTCTTCAACTGCTCTCTCCTCTCCAGGTGTCTGCTCGTGCCCACTCCTCCTGCCAGTGCACCACCGCACACCTGGGAATCACTGGAGGGAGGGAGGGAGGGAGGGGGAGAGTCCACAGTTACATTTTGCGTAATGGACACCTCGTATAATATCCTTCACTTCCTGCTGCGGAAACAAATGCAACTAGAGAAAACGATTCGGGGGTCATTCACCTGCAGCGGCGCGAATGAGATCAAAGTCCACGTCGTGGAGCGCCTTCATTACCAAACAAAAGGAGCATACAGTACGTGAATCCACCGACTCCGTGTAAAGGCGTCCGCCACACCAGCAACACCCCACCCCACCTTCGCTACGCTTCTCCTTCGACGACCGTCTCGCTTCCGCAACTTTCTCTGTGCCGTTCCATTCCTCTCGCCGGCTCTGTTCTTGTCCGTGCCCCGAGCGGCTATATTGCCAGTATGGCTTAAAGTGAGCGGGAAATGTATTCCAAAGGGGAGAGCAGATTGGTCACAGTGGCTGGATGTTGCCATTTGCTGTACCGACACGACCGAACCGACCGACCAACCCACACTGCCGCCGCCGGCGCGCAAACCACCCTCAACCCCACCCAACCCCCTCCAACCCCCCAGTCCTCTCTAGAGCCTCCAGGCCTGTGTTGTTCTAAGGCCTCTCCAAACAGAGCTGGGAACCAGTTGGACCTGGCCGGGACTGGGGCTCACGGACGAAGATAAACTCTTTCACGCATACCACTCCTCCACAAAGAGTGGGGGGCTTATACCAGCCTGCAGAGTGGGGGGTGGGGGGGCTTACCGCCTGCAGTCTAAGCTCGCCACTTCCTCGTTGCTGAAGGTGGGGTCAGAGGTGAGCCAATGGGCCAAGAGGGGTCAGGGACCTCTGTTGACACTGTGCAATGCACGCATGTATGACTTCGGCACATGTCACTGTCCAGATATGACGTGGTAAGCTCTCTGTCGAACCCTCTGTAGTCTGCAGTTCACATATGGGGATTTAATCTTGGCGGGAGTCTGTAGACACTGAGGCAAAAGGTGCTGACTGTCACATATAATATAGGCCATATATGGGCAACTGGCAGCCCGCTTCACTTAACTCATTTCGACCGAGACCAGATTCTACAAAATGTCTTCTAAATCATGACAGTTTTCTGAAAAACCCTATGTTTCTATGTCAATGGTTGTCAAACTATTTAATGTCAAGGAGCCCCAGAATTATATGTATTTGGCCGCCGACCCGCATCTCAAAATATATGTTGTTCCAGGGCACCTCCCCAGAAGCAAAGATTTGACTTGAGAATGTTCGCTCTGAAAGAATATATATTCAAAGATTTGCACCACATTTTCACGATTTTTCAAAAATAGCAGATCTACAAGCTCGTAGCGCGGCAGAAATGCCATTAAATGGGGGTCTGCATGTCAAACTGGGGTGGTCCTTGAAATGAAAATGGTTGAAAATCACTGTTAGAGCCGTAATAATCTCTTATTGGGGGTCCTTGGCAGATATTTTCAAATGGGGGTCCGCGGGCTAATGAGTGTCGATTTGGGGGTCATTGACATGAAATAGTTTGGAAGCACTGCTTTAGCGTGACATCCTCCGTCAAACGTCCCTGCTGCACAACGTGTTATATACCGAATACCGAATCGTACCCTGTATCAAACAATGGTGTATTTTCTTTGTACTAGACCTGTACGTGCCCGTCGGCTACCGGCCTACTTGAGAACGATGCAACTTGGGAACCTAATAATACCCGTTGTCAACTTGTCATAGCACCTGTTTTAACTGTCTGTCTGTGTGTCATGGAGATCTCTGTATCTGCCTGTGTGTGAAGAGGGCAAACAGACTGACTGTGGTTAAGTAGGCTAATCAATTGTCATGGCAATCAATTGGCTGAGGCAGAGGCTGGAAATTGCACAGGTGAGGGGATTTAGGCTGATTAGGCCCACTGGCAGAGCCTGACCTGTGGGTGTGGGGGTGTGGAACCAAGGGGCCAGTGAGGCTATTCAACGTTGAAGCTCTGGGCCCTAGTAGTAGGAGGAGGGACTACAGGCGGACCTGTGTATTCATGACCGGGAAACCCCGTGCAGCTGGGCTTTAACATTGAGCGCTCGGTTGCACTTCCGCATTTGACCACCAAAATTTGGTGGTCAAATGCGGAAGTAGACGTTCTGAGACGGTACTTCCGGCAGTCTTCCGGGTGCTTCAAAACGCCACTGAGCAACTTCCACTGACATGAATAGCTGGGGGGGCGGAGCTTCGCGCCAGTTCAGTCTCTATCCTTTTATATACTCTATGGGGCAAACTGACTGACTGTGGTTAAGTAGGCTAATCAATTGTCAGGTGTGGGGTTGCCATGGCACTCAATTGGCTGAGGCAGAGGCTGGAAATTGCACAGGTGAGGGGATTTAGGCTGATTAGGCCCACTGGCAGAGCCTGACCTGTGGGTGTGGGGGGTGTGGAGTGCGTGTGTCGAATGTGAAGTCGGTGGAGCAAACGGTTCTCGAGTTACGTGCATTACAACCGTACACACACACACACACACACTCACGCAGAGACGTGGCGCATTTATAGTAGGAAAACGTCAACAAATGTATTGTTAAACAGGCCACTGTCATGTCTTCATGCATGCCCCCATTTCCTGAAAGCCCACAGGCTGTCTAGTGTAGAAGATAGCGAGCAGCTTAATCACTCTGCAGGACATCAAAGATGCTGTCTTTAAAACGACACAGAAGCCTTCAGAATTCAGACATTCTCTCTCTCTCTCTCTCATCTCTGGAATGGTGACGTGTGCACTGTGGTACAGTGGTTCCCAAAGTGGGGTCCCTGAGGACTGTCTTTAAAACGACATAGAAGCCTTCAGAATTCAGACATTCTCTCTCTCTCTCTCTCTCTCTCTCTCTCATACAGTTGCATCTCTGGAATGGTGACGTGTGCACTGTGGTACAGTGGTTCCCAAAGTGGGGTCCCTGAGGGAGTTCCAGGGGGTCCCCATGCAGCTAAATGATAGTTTGGAACCAAATGGACCCTTGTGGGTCTGTAACTCTTGAGTGTACAAATGGAACCAAATGGACCCGTTAAATTAACAGTGATTTTGACAATATAAATTGGGGGTCCCAGAGATAGAAATGCCATTAAATGGGGGTCCGTAGACTAAAGCATGTAAAACTGAGGGTCCTTGAAATTGAACTGGTTGAGAATCACCGTAAAAATCTTCTCTAATGGGGGGTCTCTGGCATATTATTTTCAAATGGGGGGGGGGGGGGGGGGGGGGGAACCACTGGTGTAGTAGTAGTGTGTGTTTTTTTGGGGGGTTTTTTATAATTTTTTATCCCACGATTTTGCAACCCATTTTTTCACCCAGTGTCAATTATCTAATGTAACTGAATAACTCCAGCATAATTAAATGATGTAGAAACTACTTTCCAAAAAAGCCAAAATCTTGCTCTAGTGTAAATTGATGCCCTTTGACAATGTAGGTTAACATTCATTTGAGTTTGGAAAAAAAACAAATAATAATAATAATTATCTAATGTAATCCTGGGCGCTACACTTCCTCTGCCAACCTGGGGGGGGGGGGGGGGGGGGGCAGCGGACTGACCTCATGCTTCCTTCTATGCATGAGGAGTCCAAGCTGCTTCTTTTCACCCGACAGGGGGGGGGAGTTTCCCCGGTGTGTGTGTGTGTGTTGTTGTGTGTCAGACTCGTCAAGTCGCTCGTTCCCTTTTTTTCCACTACGGATTAGCAGAGGAAGCACAGCCCAATATGGCTTCCTTTGGGATGCAGTGATAGAGGGGTGTGGGGGGGGGGGGGGGGGGGGGGCTGCAGGAAACCCACCCAGAGCAAATTACTAAAATGGATTACGGGTTGCAGCTCTTGATTGCCCCGACTTAGAGACAGAAGACACACGACAGTGTTCCTCGGGGTGCGGAGACACAAGAGACGAGACGATGGAACAGTGGGGGTAGATTGCGGAAGTGATAAAACAAATTAAGATTAAACAAACAACATTAATTGCCCATAATCAGGGCAGACGAGATACCGGCCGCGCGATAGAACATTAACTCATTCTGGGGGGGGGGGGGGAGACACCCTTTTGGTGTTTTTAAGCATTGTGTTATACTTTAGCTATTGAACCTAGTGCCGCGCTACGAGCTTGTAGATCTGCTATTTTTGAAAAATCTTTCAAATGTGCCTCAAGTTTTTGAATATATATATTCTTTCAGAGTTGGAGGTCCCTGGAACAACACATTTTCAGATGGGGGTCGGCGGCATATTACATATAATTGTCGGGGTCCTGACATGAAATATTGAGAACCACTGATATAGAAACATGAGGTTTTTCAGAAAATTGTCATGATTTAGTCGAAGACATTTTTTTAAATTTCGACAACATTTTTTTAATTCCGTCCTAAAATGTTAAGTTAACCCACAACAAAGGTCTGGCGGTCCTCGAACCGTTACTGAATGCAGCAGCACACATCAAGAATGAGCCGCTTCATGCCAGTTGAAAGCATTATACACTGCGATACACATGCCCAACCTTCAGCAAACTAAGAGTTTATTAAAAAGAGCTCAGAGTTTGTCAAGCCAACAGTCATATCATAATCCTTTCAGAGTTTAGAATGACGTTTATTCACTGGGCATAACCAAGTGTTTGTGTAATGTAAATAATATGTAAACGAATATATATGTACTATATACACAACATCAACACGCAATACGATGTATTGACCTTTAGGGAAAGGCTTGTGTAACGGATGCAAGGGGCGAATGTCACGTTCCACTCCACTCAACCAGCTTGGCTTGCATACCCAAATTAGGGTCACTATGTGAGATATTGGTGTGACTTCATGTTCAAAGCAAGACGTGTAGTTCTGATGTAGAGCAGTCTCCATGTCATTTTAACCCATTTCGCCCGGAGAACAGATTCTACAAATGTCTTCTAAAATCATGACAGTTTTCTCAAAAACCTATGTTTCTATATCAGCGGTTCTCAAACATTTTCATGTCAAGGAGCCCCAGAATTATTATGTAATTGGCCGCAGATGCCCATCTGAAATATGCTGTTCCTCCCCAGAAGCAAATATTTGAGTTAAAAAACGTTTGCTGTCAAAGAATATATTCAAAAGATTTGCGCCACATTTTCCAGATTTTTCAAAAAAATAGCAGATCTATGAGCTTTGTAGATCTGCTATTTTTTCAATAGCTAGAGCATAACATAATGCTTAAAAACACCAACAGGGGGTTCCCGCCCAGAATGGGTTAAAGGCCATATGGCAATATCCACTGTGCTGATCTTCATATCTCAGAATGACATTTACCGTGGGTGCCATCGTGGGCCTTCGCGTGCACGCTGAAGCCCTTTGCTTCGGTGCCTGGCTGTTTGATGACTAACCTTTCTTACAGTATATGCGACATTAACTGGCACAGACTGGGGCAGACTGGTTCGCAGTCCGATGGATAGCTTTTTTTCCCAGAGACAACAAAGACCATCATCTGACACTATGTATGTACGGTTTATTAGCTACAAGACAACAAACACCTTTTCGTACAGAAAGAAGACGATGCCTTTCCGTTTCAGGCCTTTCAGACTATGATAATACTCTTTATCTGTGGCTATGTTTCTATGTCAGTCGTTCTTTGATTTTTCAAAATTAGCAGACCTACAAGCTTGTAGCGCGCCACTCGGTGGCGCGCTACGAGCTTGTAGATCTGCTATTTTTCAATAGCTAAAGCATAACATAATGCTAACACCAAAAGGGGTTCCCGCCCCAAATTGGGTTAATAGCACAGGCAGACTCTTCACATACTAACTAGAGCATGTCTGGAATAAATGTCAGAGCTGAAATTGACATGTAAATATGAAATAAATGCTTAAACATGTAGCTAGGTGTAATGTTAGAGTCCACAGAAGTGAACCTTTCAAGCCTGTTTTCTCAAATCGCTGTTTTCTGCAAGACATTACTCTATAAGCCATATCTCCAAAACTGGTGGGTCAAACTGAACAACCAATATGTCAATTTGAAGCTATGATTCCCTGCTTTCATATGACATGAAAAAAACGAAAATTCAAAAACATCCAATGGCAGTCCCTCAGTCAAATTTGGCCACTATTATGCTCTTATACAGAGCGATGCGTACGCCAGTAGTTCCCAAAGTGGGGTCCGGGGACCCCCGGGGGTCCTTGAGGGAGTCCCCAGCTAAATTATAGTTTGGAACCAAATGGACCATTATGGACCCATTAGGGTCCATTTGGTTCCATTTGTACACTCTCAGAGTTAAATTAACATTGAGCGCCTTTATCCAAGGCGCTTTACATAGAGGTGCATTACATTCACCCATTCACACACACATTCATACACCGACCGGTGGAAACCATGCAAGGCACCAACCAGCACATCAGGAGCAATTAGGGGTTCAGAGTCTTGCTCAAGGACACTTCGACACCAACTCTGGGGGACGCCCGGGTTCGAACTGGCAACCTTACGGTTACCATCCAGCCACTCTACCCCTGAGCTGTAATACTCTTTTCTTAGGGGGGTCCCTGCCCTGGCATATCTTTTCAAATGGAGGTCCTCCACGGCCCAACTCGTGTCAATGTGGGGGTCCTTGACATAAACATGTTTGAGAACCACTGGCGTAGTAAGGCAGATATGGGGTGGATCAGGGTGAGAACCAGTGGCTGTCTGCGTAGTAAGGCAGATATGAGGGGATCAGGGTGAGAACCAGTCGCTGTCTGCGTAGTAAGGCAGATATGGGGTGGATCAGGGTGAGAACCAGTGGCTGTCTGCGTAGTAAGACAGATATGAGGGGATCAGGGTGAGAACCAGTGGCTGTCTGCGTAGTAAGACAGATATGAGGGGATCAGGGTGAGAACCAGTGGCTGTCTGCGTAGTAAGGCAGATATGAGGGGGATCAGTGTGAGACTCAGTGGCTGTCTGCGTAGTAAGGCAGATATGAGGGGGATCAGTGTGAGACTCAGTGGCTGTCTGCGTAGTAAGGCAGATATGAGGGGGATCAGGGTGAGAACCAGTGGCTGTCTGCGTAGTAAGGCAGATATGGGGTGGATCAGGGTGAGAACCAGTGGCTGTCTGCATAGTAAGGCAGATATGGGGTGGATCAGGGTGAGAATCAGTGGCTGTCTGCGTAGTAAGGCAGATATGAGGGGGATCAGGGTGAGAACCAGTGTCTGTCTGCGTAGTAAGGCAGATATGAGGGGGATCAGGGTGAGAACCACTGGCTGTCTGTGTAGTAAGGCAGATATGAGGGGGATCAGGGTGAGAACCATGTGTCTGTCTGCGTAGTAAGGCAGATATGAGGGGGATCAGGGTGAGAACCACTGGCTGTCTGCATAGTAAGGCAGATATGAGGGGATCCGTGTGAGAACCACTGGCTGTCGCGTGGCTCCAACCCGTGGCTCCTCAGGGCGTTTCTCCCTAAACCACTGGGCCACTCAGACACCGTGTAATTTTAGGCAAGTGGTTGTTCTTCTCATCCAGAGCGACTTACAGTACAGTATACAAACAACAGCGTGTGCTTAAATCCACCCTGGCGCTGCTGTGGAATCATATTGCGTAGCAGTGTGGTCGTCATATTATTTGATAATTTACAAAAGGGAGAATTTAGCTGGAAACCGTTGGTTTTCAACCCTTTTCACATCAAAGGCCACTGACCTCTGCTAATCTTTAAATATATATTCTTTCAGAGCGAACGTTTTTTAACTAAAATCTTTGCTTCTTGGGGGGGGGGGGGGGTCTTCTTGGGGGGGGGGTCCTTGGAAGTTGGAACAACATATTTTCAGATGGGGGTCGGCGGCCGATTACATATACTTTTTCGGGGTCCTTGGGAAAACCACTGATATAGAAACACAGGTTATTTTTTTCCTGAAAACTGTCATGATTTAGAAGACATTTTGTAGAATCTGGTCTCAGTCCTAAATAGGTTAAACATGGAGAAAATGGGTCACCGACCGTGTGACTAAACCACACAATGTCTCTCCATTTATTTTTTATTTCTCTCTCTCTCTCGCTCAGAGCTTCCCCTCAATGCCCTCCGAATGATTTACACCTAAGCCAATTATAGCTATGTTAAACCGGTCTGCTGTTGACCTACACACACAGAGAGACACGCGCCCAATGCTACGATTCTACACTTCCCCCAGCCAGCCAGCCAGCCAGCGGGAGGAGGAGGAGTGGACAGGATACAATCAAAGGAAGACGCTGACATCTGGGAGTCTTTGTGTGCTACAGGCCTAATTAGATACCAGAGTGTAGACAAGAGGGAGGGAGGGAGGGAGGGAGGGATGGTGAGTGAGCATTATGAGTGAATGTGTGCGTGTGCGTGTGTGTGCGCGCGTGCGTGCGTGCGTAATTGTGAGGGTCAAATGTCGAGTTTGAGAAGTAGACGTGGTAGAATAAATGGTTGTTTTGTAATGGTCAAAAATATGTTTGGGGGAGTTGGACAATATTAGGAGATTATTCAAGTTCTGGTTAAGATGATTAGGCGTTTACATAAGAGGTTAGATTTAGGGGTTAGGGTTGGAGTTATTTAGTTGTGCGACTAAGTGTATACGTCAGGTTGTACACTTATATTGGTGTTTAAAATGGTAAAAAAAAAATCCCACCCGTGAGGGGCGCTCTTATAATCATCATACATCATCTCATTCCGGGCCAATCACAATTGCCGTCCCCACCTTCGTCTTCAATGTTTGTGTTCACGCGGTGTTTGTGCACAAACACTCAAAGCTGGACATTCATTGTCAACGCCTGGCATTCAATGTTAGCGTTATTATAGGACAATGTTTTTTTGTTCACACAAACCCTTAAAGCTGGACATAGGAGGGGCTATAGTGCCCCTAAAAAAATGGCATTTATAATATATTTACCATGTGTGTGTGTGTGCGTGCGTGCGTGCGAGTGTATGCGTGCGTGCGTGCCTGCGTGCCTGCGTGCGTGTGAGTGTATGCGTGCGTATGTGCGTGTGTTCTTTTTGAACATCTGCTGCTCCAGGAGTCAGCCGGCAGGACCCCAGCTGAGTAGATGCGGCCCCAGACAGCTCCACACTAAAGGCCCCGGATAATGGGAGGCCATAATAGCTTAACCCATTCAGAACGGAGGACAGATTATTCTACAAAATGTCCTGACAGTTTTCTGGAAAAAAACAACCCATGTTTCTATGTCAGTCGTTCTCAAACATGTTCACGTCATGGACACCCCAAAAACATATGTATTTGGCCCGCCGACCCCCGCATCTGAAAATATGTTGTTCCAGCGAACCCCCAAGAAGCAAAGATTTGAGTAAAAAAAAAAAAGTTTGCTCTGAAAGAATATATATTCAAAGATTTGTGCCACATTTAAACATTTTTTTTGTCTACAAGCTCGTAGCGCGGCACTCGGTGCCGCGCTACGAGCTTGTAGATCTGCTATTTTTTTCAATAGCTATAAAAGAGTGTACCATGATCCTTGTAAAACACTAAAAGGGGGTTCCCGTCCTGACTGGGTTAATGATAACACTTAGAAGCCATTGAGGGATCCCTCCGTCGTTGGTAGAGAACACAGGCTGCTCGTCCCGGGTGACACAGTCATGGATAAATGGCAGTAATGAGCCTGTTGGTGCTTTCCATGAAAATGGACTCCCGTGGTTTGGGTCGGATGATCTTTTTTCTTCTTTTTTGTCCGCGCTGCATACAATAAACTTTGATTGACATGATGCCACTGTCTGTCTGCGAAAGAGACCAAAAATGTATTCTATACAGTTGAAAGAAAGCCAATATGATTCAATCTGATAAATCAGTTCGTTCCCAAAGTGGGGTCCGGGGACCTCCAGGGGTCCTTGAGGGTCCATTTGGTTAAATTAACATTGATTTTACAATATCAATTGGTGTCTCAGAGATAGAATTGCCATTAAATGGGGGATCCTTTATAGCCTCAGCTATATCAAACTGGGGGAACTTTAAACACGCTTGAAACACATTGAGATTGTAGGTTGGAATAAATAAAATAAGACACACACACACACACACACACACACACACACACACACACACACACACACACACACACACACACACACACACACACACACACACACACACACACACACACACACACACACACACACACACACACACACACACACACACACACACTTCTTATGTTTTACAATCTTAGAAAATGGTTTGAGAATAGGGCTTAAAGGGTAAGACCACTTTTGTAGAGGTTTGGGTTGTGTAGTTACCTTGCCATGATGTAACTCCAAATGTGGACAAGAAATCAAAAATAATTTCTCCAGTGATTAGAAATTGATAATTCAAAATATGCTCCTCATTGACTTACATTGTACGCTGAAACAGCTCTCAAAGTCACTCTTTTAGTACGTAAACAAACGCAAACAAAGTTGTTTCAGACAATATAGAGCAACACCAAAACTCATGTGGTTTTATTTCTTCATAAAAATGGTAACTTCCTGTTGATTTTACTATATGAAGATCTGGATCCGGATCCATGGATCCAGTCCGGGTTTTCTTCTGAATAAAAATGGACAAATCAACAGGAAGTTAACATTTTTATGAAAAAATAAAACCACATGAGTTTTGGTGTTGCTCCATATTGTCTGAAACAACTTTGTTTGTGTTTGTTTACGTACTAAAAGAGTGACTTTGAGAGCTGTTTCAGCGTACAATGTAAGTCAATGAGGAGCATATTTTGAATTATCAATTTCTAATCACTGGAGAAATTATTTTTGATTTCTTGTCCACATTTGGAGTTACATCATGGCAAGGTAACTACACAACCCAAACCTCTACAAAAGTGGTCTTACCCTTTAAGTGGTTAAGCATTCAGCCACCACCCCCCCCCCCTCCCCCCCAGCCCGCCAACGCCCCCCCCCCCCCTCCCCCCCCTCCCCCCCAGCCAGACGAAACGTTTCCTGCCAGGCAAGGAGTGACGGTGCAAATAAGCGGTCTTAATCGAGAGGCAAGTTCAAACACAGATATCAAGTCCCGACCCCCCCCCCCCCCCCCCCCACTCACACACACACACACACATGAAACAAAGCCCTTTATTCAAGAAGAATTTGCAAGGACAATTTTCTCCGCTCTGTGTGTTTGGGAATGACCTACATTCGCCGTTGCACTCTGCAGTGAGCTGATTAACTCACGGCCTATACATCACCACGGCATACAAATAAATGGCGGCGCAAACATTATTTAAGCAAATATCGGAATGACCATCTGGACTCAGAGAGGGGGGGGGGGGGGGGATGGGAGGAGGAGGGGTGGGGGGGGGTCCATAAGTGTGTTTTGCATGAGTTTTCAATGACCTCTCCCATCTATTATGAGCCCCTTTCATATAGAGGCTATGCGCGTGACATCATGATCAAACCCGGAAGTTATGCAGGAACGCCTACTGAGTGGCAAAAAACTACTTTCTGGCCTTGACAGCCCATGCATCCAAACAGAAAAAGGCCTATCTGATTGCATTAAACAACATTAAACAATGTTAAACTCAACTTTGGCTGTTAGTCTACTTGCCAGACCATAGAGCCCCATTGTGTATGTTAGAAATGTTGAGTATGGGTCCCCAGCATGTAGAAACTGCCGGATGCTAACTTGCAATTATGTTGAGCAATTTTCATAATTGGCATAATATGTGACCACACCATTAACAATAGAAGGCAAAAAAGGTCAAAATTTCATCATGCTTTATGTAGCATGTGACATGTCAAACTAGGGGGTTGTCATGATGCTGAATCCATTCCAAGCATTAGTTTTACAAAACAAACACTCATTGGGCTAAAACGGCCATAGCCACTAGCCCAAATGTGCTGACATCATCACATTTGTGATGACGGCTATGGCCGTTTTAGCCAAAGGAGTGTTTTTTGTCTGATGTGGAGAGAGAGAGAGAGAGAGAGAGAGAGAGAGAGTCCATCTGTATTACAGCAGCACAGATGGTGCACAGTCCCTCTGCTGGTGAATGGTCCTCAGTGTGTGCGTGCGTGCGTGCGTGCGTGCGTGCGTGCGTGCGTGCGTGCGTGCGTGCGTGCGTGCGTGCGTGCGTGCGTGCAATAGAACCATTGGCACTATAGGCCAGTCAATCTAAGATTTGACCCAAAAGAAATGGCAAAAGTATAATCGTTCAAGGTTTTTTTTTAAATGATCCTTAGGTTCATCCAAATAACATAACGCTCCTTGGGATAAAAACGGCCATAGCTTCTTGTGTTTTTTTTGTGCAAAACTAATGCTTGTAATGGATTCAGAATCATGAACCCCCCCTAGTTTGACACATTACACGCTTCTTAAAGCATAATTAAAAATGTATATATATATTTTTTGCCTTAGGGGCCTATAGGTTTTTAATGGTACTCCAACTTTCAACCCCTGAATTTACCATGATCCACAATTTATACAATACTCTATTTTGAAAATGTTATTTGGATAAACCTAAGGATGATAAAAAAAATACTTTTGCAATTTATTTTGGGTCACGCCACTTTTTAGCTTAGATTGACTGGCCTACTAGCGCAGGGGTCATCAACATGTGTGCACGCGGACACTATGACACATTAGGAGTGCACTAGTAGGCTACTAGTGGTGCTCAAATGGGTCCATTTGGTTCCATTTCTACACTCTCAGAGTTACAGACCTGTTATGGTCAATCCATCCAGGGCTATCTCTTTGTGTTTCTGGTAAATACTCTCTTTGTGTGTTCGTGGCAAATATGGAATTGTGACAAAAATGTCCAGCATAAGCCAACATGGCCTCTTTGCGCTGGTGGAGCTCAATGTAAATTGTGGCCGGAGGAAGTTTAACCCATTTTGGGCACTTTTGGTGTTTCAAGCATTCTGTTATACTTTAGCTATTGAAAAATAGCAGATCTACAAGCTCATAGCGCGCCACCGAGTGGCGCGCTATGAACTTGTAGGTCTGCTATTTTTGAAAAATCGTAAAAATGCGGCACAAATCTTTGAATAGGTATATATTCTTTCAGAGCGAACATTTTTTTTATTTCGACGTCAGGCCTAAATGGGTTAACTCCGAGAACAAAGAAAGACTAAGTGGACGGCCAAGTCCCGCAGAGACCGGCGACAGAGCAGCAGCCGGCGTCTGCCAAAAGATGAATGGGCTCGCTCTCCATTCAGACGCCACAATAATGGACACGTTGGAGCTCCAAAACACGTCCTCGCCATTCATTCCACTTACAGTATGGCTGCTTCTGTAGTTCACACTTTCTTTGGCTTGACGTGTGCAAGGCTCCAAGTCTCGCCGCGTAGCCAGACAACAGTCTCCGAATGCTATATATAGAGCCTGAAAATTTTGAAATCTTTGAATATAAATTATCTCAGAGCGAACGTTTTAGCTCAAATATTTGCTTCTAGAGGGGTCCCTGGAACAACATATTTTCAGATGGGGGTCTGCAGCCAAATACAGACTACTAAAAAATACATTGCATGGATGCACCTGGGACGTATCCTCAGTGATGTTTCCTGAGGTCAACGGGGTTTCGGGTCTACCAACATCATACCCCTCACTCAGGCGACCAAGCCGGGGTTGATCAAATCCCGCTTGACGTGTGCAAGGCTCCTAGTCTCAGTCTCCGAATGCTATATAGAGCCTGGAACTACACCTCCCGAAATCCAGAGTAAATCTGTTTGTCACTTCCGTTGACAAAAATATTATTTTAAAATATCTTTAGAGCTCATTTCCATTTCTGCTAAGCAGAAAGCTAACTTGTGCGACTGTAAAGACGAAACGGAAGTGGGGGAGGAGGCTCCACTTCCGCTTTATATTTGACTCATGATAGAGCTTCCGTTGCTCCAGACTGTATGACAAAAGCATTTTGAAAATTGCGAGAGGCAACGGTCTGGCCACCCGAGACAAGCAAGCTCCCACAGATATGCACCTTTATAACCACTTAAACCATTTTGGGGCGGGAACCCCTTTTGGTGTTTTAAACATTATGTTATAATTTAGCCATTGAAAAATAGCAGATCTACAAGCTCATAGCGCGCCACCGAGTGGCGCGCTACGAGCTTGTAGGTCTGCTATTTTTGAAAAATCGTGAAAATATTTATTTCAGAAAACTGGAGGATTTAGAAGATTTTTTTTAAATGTTGAGGTCAGGCTTAAATGGGTTGAACCCCTGTATACTGACTTGACCGTCCCCCAGGGGTCTATACTAGGCCCTCTACTCCCCCCCCCCTCTACAGTACATATCTTTGCTGAAAATAGCCAATCTACAAGCTCACGTCATCTCATGTTGTGTGACGCATTTGTGAGCTTGTAGATCTGCTATTTTTTGTGTGGAATGTCTGCGGCAGAATAGTGACGCTGTTATGGGGTTCACGTGGCTAAGCTATCCAGCAAACAAAACAATAAATAATGAAAATAAAAAAACTGTCGCCTTGAAGGAGGCGTCGGGTGTTTTTACATGACAGCAGCACCGTCCACACTATTTCAGATTTATGGTGGTGCGGTACGAACCGAGGCGTGACCGTGACCCTCGTGTGCAGCCAACAACTCTGGTCCTCTTGGCCGCAGCTGCGTCACTTAGTTGGACTGCGAAGCAGTGTTGATTTCGTTGACTAAAACTAAGACGAAAATTGTTCGTCGACTACCTTTTTCCACTGATGAAAACTACAGTAAACAGAAACTAAATGAAAACTAATATAAGCTACGATGACAAAAACTAAGACTAAATATATTGACAATTTCATCAGCAAATAAAAACTAGACTAACATGTTATGAAGGGACTAGTGGACAAGAGATCCAGTAGGTCATTTTACAATCGGTTGCATGCTGAAAATAGCCGATCTACAAGCTCACAACGTGTCATTTTCAGCAGGTGTAAAAACAGTCATTACGACGACATCAAGGCCCGCCAAAACACATTTTAGTCGACTAAATCAACTGTAGATTTAGTCGACTAAAACTAGACTAACACTAAAACATTCCGGGTGACTAAAATGTGACTAAAACTAAATGAAAACTATTCAAGAGACTGTAAATAAAACTAAAATCTAAATTTGCTGCCAAAAACAACACTGCTGCGAAGCGTGCGTTCATTTTCAAAGGGAACCTTTGAAGCAGGTTTTAGTAGAGCGAGCGACTAACTAACTGGACAAAACAGAGACTAACTGCATATGGGCCTGGCCCTGCACTATACTGGACGAAACAGAGACTAACTGCATATGGGCCTGCACTATACTGGACGAAACAGAGACTAACTGCATATGGGCCTGCACTATACTGGACGAAACAGAGACTAACTGCATATGGGCCTGCACTATACTGGACGAAACAGAGACTAACTGCATATGGGCCTGCACTATACTGGACGAAACAGAGACTAACTGCATATGGCCCTGCACTATACTGGACACAACAGAGACTAACTGCATATGGGCCTGCACTATACTGGACGAAACAGAGACTAACTGCATATGGGCCTGCACTATACTGGACGAAACAGAGACTAACTGCATATGGGCCTGCACTATACTGGACAAAACAGAGACTAACTGCATATGGCCCTGCACTATACTGGACACAACAGAGACTAACTGCATATGGGCCTGCACTATACTGGACAAAACAGAGACTAACTGCATATGGCCCTGCACTATACTGGACAAAACAGAGACTAACTGCATATGGGCCTGCACTATACTGGACACAACAGAGACTAACTGCATATGGGCCACTATACTGGACAAAACAGAGACTAACTGCATATGGGCCTGCACTATACTGGACAAAACAGAGACTATATGCATATGGCCCTGCACTATACTGGACACAACAGAGACTAACTGCATATGGGCCTGCACTATACTGGACACAACAGAGACTAACTGCATATGGGCCTGCACTATACTGGACACAACAGAGACTAACTGCATATGGGCCTGCACTATACTGGACAAAACAGAGACTAACTGCATATGGGCCTGCACTATACTGGACACAACAGAGACTAACTGCATATGGGCCTGCACTATACTGGACGAAACAGAGACTAACTGCATATGGGCCTGCACTATACTGGACGAAACAGAGACTAACTGCATATGGCCCTGCACTATACTGGACGAAACAGAGACTAACTGCATATGGGCCTGCACTATACTGGACGAAACAGAGACTAACTGCATATGGCCCTGCACTATACTGGACACAACAGAGACTAACTGCATATGGGCCACTATACTGGACAAAACAGAGACTAACTGCATATGGGCCTGCACTATACTGGACAAAACAGAGACTACAGTTGTGATCAAAAGTTTACATACGTTTGTAAAGGACATACTGTCATGATAGTCCTGACTTCCCAATAATTTGTTCAACTCTTATTTTTCTGTGATAGGTTGATTGGAGCAAATACTTCTTTGTCATACAAAAAAATCTTGAATTTATTTGTATTTTTATGAATGTTTAAGGGTTTTCTGAAAATGTGACCAAATCTGCTGGTTCAAAAGAATACATACAGCAATGCTAATAGTGGTTTCATGTCCCTTGGCCATTTTCACCCCAAATTGACGCTTTTGGTAGCCATCCACAAGCTTCTGGCAAGCTTCTGGCTGAATCTTTGACCACTCCTCTTGACAGAATTGGTGCAGTTCATCTAAATGTGTTGGCTATCTGGCATGGACTTGTTTTTTCAGCACTGTCCACAACTCCACATGTTCTCAATGGGGTTTAGGTCAGGACTTTGGACAGGCCATTCTAAAACCTTAATTCGAGCCTGATTTAGCCATGCCTTTACCACTTTTGACGTGTGTTTGGGGTCATTGTCTTGTTGGAGCACCCATCTGCGCCCAAGACCCAAACTTCTGGCTGATGATTTGAGGTTGTCCTGAAGAATTTTGAGGTAATCCTTCTTCTTCATTATTCCATTTACTCTTTGTAAAGCACCAGTTCCATTGGCAGCGAAACAGGCCCAGAGCATAATACTACCAGCACCATGCTTGACAGTAGGTGTGGTGTTCTTGGGGTGAAAGGTTTCACCCTCTCGCCTCCAAACATATTGCTGGTCATTGTGGCCAAACAGCTCAATTTTTGTTTCGTCTGACCACATCTGACCACAGAACTTTCCTCCAGAAGGCCTTGTCTTTGTCCATGTGATCAGCAGCAAACTTCAGTCGAGCCTTAAGGTGTCGCTTCTGGAGCAAGGGCTTCCTTCTTGCACGGCAGCCTCTCAGCCCATGACGATGTAAAACACGCTTGACTGTGGACACTGACATCTGTGTTCCAGCAGCTTCTAACTCATTGCAGACTTCCTTTTTGGTGGTTCTCGGTTGACTCTTGACCATCCTGACCAATCTTCTCTCAGCAGCAGGTGATAGCTTGCGCTTTCTTCCTGATCGTGGCATTGACACAATTGTTCCATGCAGTTTATACTTAAACAATTGTTTGCAAAGTTGATCTTGGGACCTGTAGCTGACTTGAAATGGCTCCAAGTGACTTTCCTGACTTGTTTAAGTCTATTTTCAGCTTTTTCAGATCCATGCTGAGCTCCTTTGACTTTCACATTTTATTGTTTGTGGGTTGTGGCCAAACGAGCCCTAAATAAGGCTCAGAGAAGTGAAAACACTAGATGTAGACAATCATAATCACTCAGTTTAAGTTAAGAGGCCATGCCACAAAGCTAATTTGATTGACACAACGTTCTACATGACCATGGGACATAATATAATTGCTGTATGTATATTTATGAACCAGCTGATTTGGTCACATTTTCAGAAAACCCTTAAACATTCATAAAAATACAAATAAATTCAAGATTTTTTTTGTATGACAAAGAAGTATTTGCTCCAATCAACCTATCACAGAAAAACAAGAGTTGAACAAATTATTGGAAAGTCAGGACTATCATGACAGTATGTCCTTTACAAACGTATGTAAACTTTTGATCACAACTGTATATGCATATGGGCCTGCACTATACTGGACAAAACAGAGACTATATGCATATGGGCCTGCACTATACTGGACAAAACAGAGACTATATGCATATGGGCCTGCACTATACTGGACAAAACAGAGACTAACTGCATATGGGCCTGCACTATACTGGACAAAACAGAGACTAACTGCATATGGGCCACTATACTGGACAAAACAGAGACTAACTGCATATGGGCCTGGCCCTGCACTATACTGGACAAAACAGAGACTATATGCATATGGGCCTGGCCCTGCACTATACTGGACAAAACAGAGACTAACTGCATATGGCCCTGCACTATACTGGACACAACAGAGACTAACTGCATATGGGCCACTATACTGGACAAAACAGAGACTAACTGCATATGGGCCTGGCCCTGCACTATACTGGACAAAACAGAGACTATATGCATATGGGCCTGCACTATACTGGACAAAACAGAGACTATATGCATATGGGCCTGCACTATACTGGACAAAACAGAGACTATATGCATATGGGCCTGGCCCTGCACTATACTGGACACAACAGAGACTAACTGCATATGGGCCTGCACTATACTGGACGAAACAGCTTCCCTATAAACAGCTTGACCGTACTTGATGTGGTATTGTTGTTTGACCAGCGAAAACAACAACTCTAAAACCATTCTGAACGGGAACCCCTTTTGGGGTTTCAAGCATTATGTTATACTTTAGCTATTGAAAAATAGCAGATCTACAAGCTTATAGCGCGGCACCGAGTGCCGCGCTACGAGCTTGTAGGTCTGCTATTTTTTAAAAATCGTGAAAATGTGCCTGAAATCTTTGAATATATGTTCTTTCAGAGCGAGTTTTTAACTCAAATCTTTGCTACTGAGAGGTTCTTGGAACAACATATTTTCAGATGGGGGTCGGCCGCCAATGTCATATATTTTTGGCGGTCCTTGACATAAAAATGTTTGAGAACGACTGACATAGAAACATGGGTTTTTCAGAAAACTGTCAGGATTTAGAAGACATTTTTTAATTTCGACCCATCTTCATATAATAGGTCCTCAGTAATAATCATGATAAAATGGCACAATTTAGAAATCTTTGAATATAAATTATTTCAGAGCGAACGTTTTAGCTCAAATATTTGCTTCTAGAGGGGTCCCTGGAACAACATATTTTCAGATGGGGGTCTGCAGCCAAATACAGACTACTAAAAAATACATCGCATGGATGCACCTGGGACGTATTCTCAGTGATGTTTCCTGAGGTCCACAGGGTTTTGGGTCTACCAACATCATACGACCAAGCCGGGGTTGATCAAACCCAGTAGCTACCCTTGATCAGTCCCATTAGGGAATGAGCAAGTCCACACAATCCGTTGCTCGGGAACTACTCTGCCGAGACTGGGAGAACCAAATTCTGGCGGGTGGAAGGACTAGGCTCTGTGGGTTGACTCCTGTCCGGGCCCCTCCTACGTCTCACCAGGTCCACTCCTGCTCTCACCAGGCCCAAGACCTGTGCGTTGCACCAGACTCCCAGCACCAGGCACTCCATTCAGTAGTGGTGGACTACAATGGCCCTCCTAAAGGCCTCACCGAGGTTTGTTGGGCTTCCTCCTCACGGAGGACACAGGCTGGGACGCTAACCCATACTGCTCACCCGGGTGCCGTCTACATACACAGATAATTCTGTGGCTCCTTGATAGGGGTGTTCGATATGGCGATAAATATCGTCGGGACGATACAACGTCTCCACGATACGGCTTTTTAGAGTTATCGTTTCCATCACGATAAATTCACTCCATCAGATGCAGCGCATGCACGTTCTATGATGTGTAATTTATACTTCTGCAGTACGACGGTTTCGTTCACCAAAAATAACAAATCTACAAGCTAACAACACTTCGCTACTGCACCGCAATGCAAGGCATTGTTTGCTTATAGATCGGGTGGGTTCTAAGCACTCCCAAAGTCCCCGCCCCTTTCTTCTGAGCAGAGGGAAGCACTGCAGGAGTTTGTCTACACACTGCGCTCCGCACACGGCGCACAGAATAATGTGTAAAGAAAGACGAAAGAAATGGACAGGCAATTATACTCAGATGTCGAGCGAGTGGAGGTTGAGGAAGGGCTAGTTCCCAAAAAAAACTGTACAGCAGTGGTATGGAACTATTTCGGATTCTCTGTCCGTAAGGGACAAGGACGAACATTATTTTTGAAATATTTTCGAACTCCTACGGTTTCGCCGACAGCCACTTCATAGTTTGCAAAACACACGCTGTGTGTGTGTGTGTGTGTGTGTGTGTGCTGACTTGCGCTGTACACTCCGTCAGTCTTCTCCTCCCTTGCTCAGTCTATAATGTAGCTCCGCCAAAACTCAGCAAAACGTTATAGTATTCCATGGAAGCAGATGGGATCAACACTTGCAAGCATAACATTTTAAATCCCTAATAGAGAGAGTAAAACCACAACATAAACCGGAGTTTCACTTATCTAAGGAATGACATGAGGTATTCCTTTTGCCTTGAAGAACAGTAAATTAAGGCAGAGTGTTGAAAAAACTTTGCTTTTTTTGCCTTGAAAATCATGAAAGGCAGACGTTTTGCATGGCTCTGCTCACTCAATCAAGGACCCCTAAATTAATATGTATTTGACTGTGGACCCCAATCTGAAAAAATATTGTGTGTGAGCTTGTAGATCGGCTATTTTCAATGTGTATGATTAAAGTGGTTAAATAGATATTTATGATATTCATAAATTTAGCTGGGGACCTCCTGGAACTGCTGGACCCCACTTTGAGAACCAATACCATAGGGTGTAGGTTAATCACTTTTTCAAAAGTGATTATATTATATATCATATTTTGCTGCATAAATTCACATAAAACCCTGCATATTCCATCGCATAATCAATATTAAATAATAATAATATTTTTGCTCGCGTTTTTCTGGAGGGTCTACTAAATGGTATTTATTTTAGTTTTTTGTTACATTGTACTGTAAATCACACCTGTGTGAAGTGAGGGGCGCTCTGATTGCTATGATGTAATGATGATGTAAAACAAACTGTCAAAACAAACATTAAATTCTCTTTATTGTTAATGGGATTTAATGTTTGTGTTAGGGACAAAACAAACATTAATTTCTCTTCATTGTCAATGGCGTTTTTAAAACAAACATTGAATTAAAAACAAACATTAAACCCGTATATAGGAGGGGCTAGCGCCCCTCAAAAACGTGCGAAATAATATCGTGATAATATCGTGTATCGTGATAAGGCTTGAAAAATATCGTGATAATACTTTTGTCCATATCGCCCACCCCTACTCCTTGACATGAAATAGTTTGAGCACCATTGACACAGAAACATAGGTTTTTCAGAAAACTGTCAGGATTTAGAAGACATTTGTATAATCTAGTGTCAGGTCTAAATGGGTTAAATAATGTCGGTTTATAGAATGTCTTTTGTTGTTGTTACTTGATAACTTTCAGCGAAGCCAGTAATTAACCACAACACTCTCCTCTTACGAGTTGTTAGGGTCTTAGGGCCGTTGCCATGGTGAGCCCTGGTACTACATACGCACCAGTGAAGGCAACAAAGTTTATGGTTGGCTGCTTATTTTTTCTCACTACGGTGCGAGAGTAGGCTGCCGGTTTTACAGCTTATCTCAAATTAACGATAATGGTGCTAATGAGTGTTTGTGTTGTTTCTGTAATGCGCAGGCAGCATACACACTTGCACATGGGTGTGCAAAAGTCTGCCCACACGTCGCTTATACTTGCGATTACCCTACATGTTGTGTGACTACCGCAAAAGGGGACGTACTTCCCTAAATCAGACCTCCCTTGGCTACCCTGCAAAAAGCAAAGGCCAGGGCAAAGCTGTCTGGAAAGACAAATGGGAAGAAACACAGCTGTTTGCAGGCTGCTCAGAGATTAGTGTGATTACCAACAGGGTTGTAAACTGAACACCTCTGGCTTTGCCCCCAAACACACACACACACAGGGTGTGTAGGGTCACGAATCTCACGATACTGTGAAAGATGCACAATGTGTATGAGACATACAGTATAGTGTTGTGAAGTATGCTCATTGGCAGCAAGCTTGCAGATAATTGGGCCATTATATTTTTGCAGTTCTATTTTTATCTCCAGATATATCCAACTCCAAATTCCTCCAGATTACACACCATGAAATTTAAATATCTTTGGGATTTCATTCTACGGATTTAACAATGCTGGACAAAGAATGCAACGGGAGCAAGTCTGACCCAACACTGCAGCCAAAAACAGCCGATCTACAAGCATAAAATGACAACTGACAAGTGTAGGCATGACAATGAAATTAAATTGGAGAAAAAGGGGGTCAAATAAGTGGTTACTCAACGAAAATGAAAAAGTACTCGTATCGGTACTCGGCGAGTACAAAAATTTAAATACTCGTACTCGGTCTGAAAAAAATGGCATCGGGACAACTCTAAACAAGGGGACATGAATCAGCAATAACACAACATCTCATGACCTATTTTTAGGTCTCAAGTCAATGGCTGAGAAACAGAGATCATAGAAGGTACTTTTTTTTTTGTGCCCATGTTTGACATATTTCCATGGCCCATATAATGCTTGTCAACCGTGACAGATATCCCACCCAATCAGGTTGTGGGACAACAGAAAGGACCGGTTCTCAGATGAAGTGAAACACAGAGTAAACACCCCCAGACTGTGTAAATATGCCTAACAACTTCCTAACCAAAGTCGTGCCAAACAAACACAGGGGGATAGAGAAGTGAGTGTTATACTCAGAGACCCACACTTACAGGGTTTGTGTCAGAGATCTGGGTGGCTTCAGGACACAATTTGACGTGAGTTTGTCTTCTTTTTTTTGTTAACCCATTTTGGTGTTGTAAGCATTATGTTATGCTTTAGCTATTTAAAAATAGCAGATCTGTAGCGCAGATCTATAGTTCATAGCGTGGCACCGAGTGCCGCGCTATGAGCTTGTAGGTCTGCTATTTTTGAAAAATCGTGAAAATGTGGCACAAATCTTTGAATATATTCTTTCAGAGCGAACATATTTTCACATGGGGGTCGGCGGCCAATTACCTATATTTTTGGGGGTCCTTGACATGAATATGTTTGAGAACCACTGTACTGACATGGAAACATAGGGTCTTTCAGAAAACTGTCAGGATTTAGAAGACATTTGTAGAATCGTCCTCAGGTCGAAATGGGTTAAAGAGGGGAAATGGGAACAATACAACGTCTCGATCACATTATGATGTTATGAGCTAACTGAAAAGCAGGAAAGACGCACAACAGAGTTTGTTTCAACTGATAAATACGACATATGTCATATTTCTTGTTTCCTCCTGTATTGCCGTTTGTCTAGCACCTGCTGGGCTAGAGTCAGGGACGTGCACACATAGACATCAAAGGGGGCTTCAGCCCCTGCCCTTTTACCCGTCTGTAAAACAACTGCCCTTTCCAGACCACGAATGCAACATTTACTATGGTGAAAGAAATGCAAATGCCACTCCTCCCCATGCTATGCCGGAAGGCAGCATTCAGGAGAATTGCTTTTTTCCGAAGTCTCCTGAACTTGAACACAGTATTTTTGCATTGAACAAATTTGTTTAGAAATCCATGTCGTTAAAACACCGCATCTCCACTATCTAAAGAGTGCTGGGCTGCACCTCGAAAATAGCTGATCTACAAGCTCTCAACGACGCGTTGCCTCGTCTCTCCTAATCCAGGGCGCTCTCCATGGTTTTGATCTGATGGATATACTAGCGCTTCATTTCTGCTCCTCATCCGCCTCTCGTTCAAAATATGAACGCTTTTTTGATCATATATCGTATAAATAAAATCGAGAGCAAGGTAAGCTAGCAAACTATTTCTCAGTTTTTTTTCCCGGATTGTTTCCGGATTGGGGGGGGGGGGGGGGGGGGTTTCAGAGTAAAAGCGACCATTTCTTTCCGGCACCCCAGAGCTCCTATTTTGAAGCAATCCCGGGAATGATTGTGTTAAAATAAAAAAACACAACAAGGAGCACAATGTCGTCATCGGCCCAGTTCATTAGGGGGTCCCTCCTGCACGCTTGTGTCCCAACCCCAAAACACTGGCGCGTAGGAAGCCTTATTGCATCCTGCCTGGAACAGGTCATACATGCATGCGTTTCCTGTCCAGGGACTCCCCTCGCCATGGAAGCCAGAAGGCAGTGTGGCGTTGGCGCTGAACGCTCTCATGCTCGTTGGTTCACGGGAACAATAAGTCCGAAAAAATATACCTTTTTAACCCGTTCAGGACGGGAAACCCCAAATTGGTGTTTGAAGCATTATGTTATACTTTAGCTATTGGAAAATAGGCAGATCTACAAGCTTGTATAGCGTAGATCTGCTATTTTGGGGAAATTGTGAAAATGTGTCGCAAATCATTGAATATATATTCTTTCAGAGCGAACGTTTTAACTCAAATATTTGCTTCTGGGGGGTCCCTGGAACAACATACTTTCAGATGGGGGTCGTCGGCCAATTACATATATTTTTGGGAGTCCTTGACATGAAATAGTTTGAGAACCACTGACATAGAAACATAAGGTTTTCAGAAAACTGTCATGATTTTTTTGTAGAATCCGGTCTCAGTCCTAAATGGGTTAACCCATTTTGGGCGCGCTACGAGCTTGTAGGTCTGCCATTTTTGAAAAATCGTTAAAATGTGGTGCAAATCATTGAATATATATTTCAGAGCGAACATTTTTAACTAAAATATTTGCTTCTGGGGGGGTCCCTGGAAGTACATATTTTGAAATGTGGGTCCGTGGCCCAACAGAGATAATTCTGGGGGTCCTTGACATGAAAAAGGTTGAGCACCACTGCCATAGAAACATGGGTTTTTCAGAAAAATGTTAGGATTTAGAAGCCTTTTTTTAATCGACCTCAGTCCTAAATGGGTTAATGTGGGGGCACGGGGCACTGGGGTGTGGTGGGCAGAAGAATTTTCCGAGCCCTTTTCAAAATACACAACTGTGACCCCATGAGTCCACTTCTACCCCCCCCATCCCCCCCCCCCCCCTACGAACCGAGTTGGAATGTAGGCCTATGTGAGTGACACACACACACACACACACACACACACACACACACACACACACACACACACACACACACACACACACACACACACACACACACACACACACACACACACACACACACACACACACACACACACACACACACACACACACACACACAAGTTGCAGATAGCATGAGAAACTGAGTGTGGTGATCCGTGTGTGTGTGTGTGTGTGTGTGTGTGTGTGTGTGTGTGTGCGCACGCACGTGCGCGCAAGCGTGCGTATCAGTTTCCCTGCATGTGCTTTTAACCACTTGACTCGCTGGCGTCTCTATATTCTGGGGCGTACTGTACAATACATTCAATGAAAATAGTACCGTACAGTACAGTATATCATGTGTGCGACGTGCCAAAATATCATAAGCACTACGTCGATTTCTGCTGACTGACACTGACGGGCCAATACTCCTCACTGGTAATCTGTCAAGGCGAGTTTAATAAACAACAAACCATCCTCTGTCAAGAGCAGCGCAAACAAGCAAAGCGCGACAACAGCTACATATTATTACTCACTCCATACATGCAGCCAGATATCCTCTGCCGCCGCATGGCTGGCCGACACCACTCCGCCTCGGCAGGTCTGTCTGTCGCCACCACGTCTTCAGGAGGGGGGGGGTGGAGGAGGAGGAGGGCGTTTGGCGTGTGCTCGATGACGGTGGCGGCGGCGTGGAACGTCCTTTGATCCTTCCTGGGCACGGCCGGTCACAGAGAACATGTCAGGAGGATCATCATCAGGTCACTTCTGAAAGGGAAGCCACGCACGCACGCGCACGCACACACACACACACACACACACACACACACACACACAGTGAGCAGTGTGCACTGGAAGTCTGCAGCAACACCCAGTGAGACTTGTAAATAGAGGGGAGGGAGGGGGGGGGGGGGGGGCTACAGGGGGAGAAAGAAGTTCCACCATTACATCACCAGCAGCTGTTGACAGGCCTACAGTGTTTATTAACTAGCTGCCAGACTTGGCTGCAGGAGTCTTATGGGTCATGTGCACATCATGCACTCCTCCCAGACAGACAGACATACTTTAAATGCTTAGTATGAGGTATAAAATAGAGCAGCCTTGTGTTCATAAAACAGAAAGATTGGGTATTGGGTAAGACTGACATTACGTATCTTTCAGGACCTTTCACTGCTTCGTCTCAACCATTACTCAATGGCTCTGGTCTCAGCCACCGCAGTGGATATTTTGACATTCCGTTTTTTTTTTTTTTTATGTTGCCACTACTGTTGGAGCAGCCATAAACAACACAGGTTCATCCCGATGTTCTGGGCATATTTGTAATGTTAGTGTTAGTAAAAAGCAGGTAAAAGAGTAACGTTTGAGGCAGACTAACATCCGTCACTCTGCCGTTCACTGTAGTAGAAGAGGTGCGCCTGGTGAGGGTTTAAACCCCGCAGCTATGTCGAGTCCGCCTACAGGAAATACGTAAGCTGCGACCATGAGACCTGTTTCTGGATTCGTCTATATAGTCTCTGCAGGTCGGCCGTTTTCCACCAAAATAACGTTTGGTTGTATAGAACGCATTAGAACGGGTTCCGTTCTAGATTCTTATAAGTTGGTACCTTATTGGTGCTTTTTGCGGAACCGGTGGTTCCAGTTCCGAACCAACTCTTAAAGGGTCTGGTGTGCTCTGAATCCCCCCACCCCCACCCCACCCTGCCCTGTATGCCAGTATGAGATGATGCATGCAGATGTACAATGATAAGAGCGCCCCTCACTTCACACGGGTGTGATTTTTTTATATAGAAGTGTATATTTGTCTAAATGAAATGTTCTGATGAATTGAAAATGGTGGACCCAGCTATGCTATAATATGGTTTCGTCCACATGTAACAGTCTTTGTATTGAGTTGTGCTTTCATGTGAAATGTACTGTACCCATTCTGCAAACTGTTAATAAATACTTCAATCAATCAATCAATGATAACATCATTTTTATTGTGTTCTGAACCACAGGTATGCCTTTCGGCGACGCTGCCTCCAGGCATTCACACACACGTGCTCCATTATTATTATCGCGTATTTGTGTTGTTTTAACACGCACAGCGCGCGCACACACACACACAGTAACAACAACAGCAGACAACGCTATGCGTGGAATCTCATCTCAGACCCAGAGAGTGGACATAAATTATCCAATTATAAGTCCCTTTTTGGCCTGCATGGAGACCTGGACTCTTTCTTTCTTTACCTGTAGTGTAGCCTTGCGGTCCCTGCAGCCTTGTGACCTGTGCTGTCTGTCTGTGTGTTGTGTTTACGGTGCGGCGGCGGCGGCGTGGTGTGACTTCACTTCACTGGACTAAAGAACTGTTTTGGTTTCACTCACACGTCGTCACACACACTGACTACACACGTGACACACACCGCTCTAGAGGAGCTCTCAAACTAAAATGGCATTAGCATTAGTGGAGAGAGAGAGAGAGAGAGAGAGCTCTTCTGCTGCAGCATTCCTCAAGTGTCTCGGTTTGGCAGCCGAGCCGCCCCGCCCACTACTCTCAGCCTCGATTTCTCCAGTGGTGGAAAAAAAGTACTCAATTGTTTTACTTAAGTAAAAGTACCAATACTGCAATTTAGAACTACTTCGTTACAAGTAAAAGAACGGAATTGAAAATGTACTTGAGTAAAAGTATCGGCATCAAAATGTACTTAAAGTAGCCTACTAAAAGTAAAAGTACTCATATTGCAGAATGTCCCACTTCACAAGTTCAAAATGTGTACAAAGTCTATTGAAAATAGTTTTCAAATAATTGTAGTGAAGTAAAAGTACAAATTTTGGCTCTGAGATGTGGTGGAGTAGAAGTAAAAGTACTGGAAATTGGAAATGCTCAAGTAAAGTACAAATACCTCAAAATTGTACTTAAGCACAGTACTTAAGTAAAAGTACTTAGTTACTTTCCACCACTGGATTTCTCCTGTTTTTTTCAGTGGTGCAGCTACTCCAAGGAACAGCAATGTGTGTCCCTCATAGGATAGAGACTGATCTGGCGCGAAGCTCCGCCCCCTCCGCTATTCATGTCAGTGGAAGTTGCTCAGTGGCGTTTTGAAGCACCCGGAAGGACCGTCTCAGAACGTCTACTTCCGCATTTGACCACCAAATTCTGGTGGTCAAATGCGGAAGTGCAACCGAGCGCTCAATGTTAAAGCCCAGCTGCACGGGGTTTCCCGGTCATGAATCCACGGGTCCGCCTGTAGTCCCTCCTCTTACCACTAGGGCCCAGTGCTTCAACGTTGGAGCGCCTCACTGGCCCCTTGGTGTCCCTATGTCTGTATGTATATGTCTGTCTGTTTATTGTACCAACAGGTGACAATTAACTAGATTGATTGATTGATTGATTGATTGATTGATTGATTGATTGATGAATTTATTAATAACAGATTGGAGAATTACAGTACATTTCAAGCACAACTCAACAGAGGTGGACATTTACTTAGGTAAATCTGTTCTTAAGAACACATTTTGTACTCAAGTCAGTACTTAAGTACAAATGTTGTACTTAAATTCTGTACTTAAGTACAGTATTTAAGTACATTTACTTAAGTAAATTTACTTAAGTGTCCACCTCTGCAACTCAATACAAAACTGTTAACTGTGGACGACACATAAAGTATTGAACTTGTTTACAATAGGGCCCACCATGTTCAACAATTAGAGACGTACAATATATACTCTTCTATATACTGTAGCTAAAAAAAAACAGGAAATCATCAGAGGAGGTAAAAAGGGAAGAAACAAAAACATACAGTGAGGGGTCCTGGGTTCGATTCCTGCTGGGGACGCTGTGGGCGCTGGCGGCATGTTCCCTCCTCCACGTCATCAGTAGCCCATACCCGAGGCGGGGTTGGTGAAAGGGCCTTTCTGTGTGGAGTTTGCATGTTCTCCCTGTGTCCCCTAGGGTAGGTACCCTCACACAAAACATGCAGTAATCCTGGTCTCTAAACTGCCTCCCCCTGGCCAGCCGGGGCGCCTGATGGAGGGGAAAGGAACTGGTTGGAATAACGTGTTCCTTCCACGCGCTACGTCCGGCCGGGGAAACTCCCCCTTGTCAGGTGAAAAGAAGCAGCCTGGACTCCTCATGCATAGAAGGAAGCATGAGGTCAGTCCACTGCCCCCCCCCCCCCCCAGGTTGGCAGAGGAAGTGTAGCGCCCAGGATTACAATACACTGGGTGAAAAAAATGGGTTGCAAAATTGTGGGATAAAAAGGAAAAAAAAAGAAACAGCAATGTCCGTCCTTCCCTATATGTATGTATACGTATGTCTGTTTAGGTTTAGGGTACCAACAGGCACAAAGGTGGCGAGGTGCTGAGCTAGAAACAGAGAGAGAGAGTGTAGGGAGGGAGGGAGGGAGGGAGGGAGGGAGAGAGAATACCACAATGTTGTGTGAGAGAGTGTTGTCTGCTAATTCATTGGCCTCCATTAAAGGTCTCTCCTTATTTAACGATGCATTCCTCGTCGCCACCCATCCTTCCTAAACAGCCCACAGGGCAACATGACGTTGAATCATCATTCTTTTCCCAAACCAATATTGCAACATCTTGACAATGAATTCTCTGTACGTGGTCGGAAATTAAAGCATCTTTCTTTCTTTCTTTCTTTCTTTCTTTCTTTCTTTCTTTCTTTCTAGGCTACAGACTACAGTACTAGGCCTATATCTCTAGTGAAAAATGCCAAAATTGAGAGTGTCGCCGTCAAACTTAAACATCCGCCAAAAGGTGAAAGCCATGTCTGCAATTAGCTTCCACATGATTTGATGTTTGTGTTCCGCAGCTGCTGGCCCTGTGGGCAGAAAACACCACAGAGTGCGCGTGCGCGTGTGCGTGTGTGCGCGCGTGTGTGTGTGTGTGTGTGTGTGTGTGTGTGTGTGTGTGTGTGTGTGTGACAGAGAGAGGCCATCAGCCACGTCGCCCAGAGACTCAGACAGAGAGAGAGAGAGAGAGAGAGAGAGAGAGAGACCTCAGCGTGCAGTCAGTGTGAACGGACTCTCGCTCTAGCAGCTCCAGGCTAGCCCGGGCCGTCTCCCTTCGTGAAGTTCATGCATTCTTCACGGCCTCACCGCAAACGCAAGAATCGTTCCTCTCGAAAATTCCATTCCTGTTGTTGTTGCATTCTTCTCATCTAAGCTCATACATGGGGCTTCGCGTTGCAATATCATTCGCTAGAAGACGAGGAGGAGTGAGTGAGGAGACGAATGATCTTGAGAGTTGAGTATATAGGATGATGATGATGATGACGACATCTCAACACATTGGCTTATGTTGTTCACACGCACACGCACGCACAGGGCGCGGGCGTGCACGCACACACACACGCGCACACACGCACGCACGCACGCACACACACGTACACACACACACATACACACACACGCACACGCACACACACGTGTACAGTATGTCCATGTTTAACGCAATGGTTTAAAGCAGTGGTTCTTAATATATGGTACCCGTGGGTACAGCCAAGTCTGCATGTGGCTACAGTAGGCCTATACTGTATACATATTAGGCTACAGTACATCTTTTTATTGCTTTTTACTTCTAGCCCACATCCAGTATAACATTTCCAGCAGGGAACATGTTTCAGCTGACATAAATTATTAGGCCTATGGCAATATTCAGAACTCCCTAATGGAGTATTTCTTTCTTCTTAAATTTTTATCCCACGATTTTGCAACCCATTTGTTCACCCAGTGTCAATTCATCCATCCATCCATCTTCAACCGCTTATCCGTAGTCGGGTCGCGGGGGCAACAGCTCCACCAGAGTGCTCCAGACTTCCCTCTCCAGAGCAACATTAGTGACTTCCTCCTGGGGGATTCCGAGACGTTCCAAGGCCAGTGAGTCGATGCGTTTCCTCCAACTGCGCCTTGGTCTGCCCCGGGGGTCTCCTCCTAGTGGGACGTGTGTCGAGGACCTCCCTAGGGAGACGCCCGAGAGGCATCCTAACCAGATGCCAGAACCACCTAAGCTGGCTCCTTTCCAGGCGAAGGAGCAGCGGTTCTACTCTGAGTCTCTCTCGTGTGACTGAACTTCTCACCCTATCTCTAAGGCCTCACTGAGACCTTTACTGCATTGCTGTATGCTTGTTGGATGAATGTTGTGTAGTGTCATGGCCGCCCCAATGCATTTCCAATGGGAGTCACATGGTTTGACACAACATTTGTGTTGTATGAGGGGGAGGGGCGCAGTCGAAACACAGCCGAAAGCCATACAACAGCTTGTAGTCCAAAATGTGGACTACAAACCATGTGACTAACATTGGAAATGCATTGGGGCGGCCATGACACTACACAACATTCATCCAACAAGCATACAGCAATGCAGTAAAGGTCTGAGTGAGGCCTAGGGGAGATGCCAGCCACGCGTCGAAGAAAACTCATTTCGGCCCAGTGTCAATTATCTAATGTAATCCTGGGCGCTACACTTCCTCTGCCAACCTGGGGGGGGCATCGGACTGACTTCATGCTTCCTTCTATGCATGAGGAGTCCAAGCTGCTTCTTTTCACCTGACAGGGGGGAGTTTCCCCGGCCAGACGTAGCGCGTGGAAGGAACACGTTATTCCGACCAGTTCCTTTCCCCTCCATCAGGCGCCCCGGCTGGCCAGGGGGAGGCAGTTTAGAGACCAGGATTACTGCATGTTTTTTGTGAGGATACCTACCCTAGGGGACACGGGGAGAACATGCAAACTCCACACAGAAAGGCCCTTTCGCCAACCCCGCCTCGGGTATGGGCACTGATGACGCGGAGGAGAGAACACGCCCCCAGTGCCCACAGCGTCCCCAGCGGGAATCGAACCCAGGACCTTCTAGCTGTGAGGCGACAGCACTACCAACTGTGCCACCGTGCCCCGGTCCCTAATGGATTCTTAAAGGAATTCAAAATCCTATAGGAATTATTTTGGAACATTGATTTTAATTTTAGGAATTTCATAATCCAATAGCATTATATTTCCAATAGGATCATGATAATGATGACGATGAAGATGATGCCAGGTCCACTTAGGCCTTGGTTCATTCAACGTGAAAATAATATGACACTATGATGTACAGTCTCATCTGCTTCTGCTAGCACGCATGTGTAGCATTTGCGTAAGAAAACACCAGATAAACCTTTATTGATCCCCATGGGGGACATTTAGGAAATTCAAGTGTCAAATATCTCATTGCATGACAAGCTATTGCATGTGCATAACACATGCACTCACTGCGATCAGCACGCGTGCGTGTGTGTTTGCGTGCGTGCGTGCACACACGCATGCATGATCTCAGTGCAGTGGTATATACAGCAATGATACCAGAATGCATGTCTCGACCTGTGCTACACATACGGGTGCATTCTGGGAGAGTGACTCCAACTGTTTCATGATGTGACTGACAGGTCAGAAGCGCCATGGGGTCCATCAGGGAAACGACGTCTTGTGGAGAAGAGGAAGCCATATATCCTCCTGCAGGTCAGAAACCAGGAAGAGGGCGTGGCCAGGGCCAAATGAGCCCTGGAACACCCCCCAGGGGCCCTTGGCTCTCAGGGCCCCCTTCGGGTAAACTGGACCGCATGGTTTGAGGCCCCGACAAGGGCTCCTGTGGCCCTTCATTGACCGTTGATTGTGTTAAAGATGGAGTGCCATGATTTCCCCCCTCCCGCTAAAACATGATCATCAGGTATTATGATTGCACAAGGAGGAAGATTTCTTTCCAAAAAGTGTGCTATAAACACAACACGAGATATACAGTAGATAGCTATAAACACAACACGAGATATACAGTAGATAGCTATAAACACAACACGAGATATACAGTAGATAGCTATAAACACAACACGAGATATACAGTAGATAGCTATAAACACAACACGAGATATACAGTAGATAGCTATAAACACAACACGAGATATACAGTAGATAGCTATAAACACAACACGAGAAATAGATAGCTAGCTATAAACACAACACGAGATCGCAACACTGGTATCGGTATTTGTGGTATCGGGATCCCTAACGAAGTGTTAAAATTATGTTTTTATTCATTCATTCAAGTTGAATCACCTGATGTACGTGGATGATTTGGTCATTTTCAGTCCGTATAGTGCTGGTCTCCAACAGCTTCTGGGCTCAGCATGGTCACAGTATGGTCTTGATTTTAATATAAAATACAACGCTAAGAAAAGTAAAATCATGATTATCCGAAGTAGGGAAGACAGACGTCTTTCCTGACTTCCATCTGGCTGGCACTGTGCAGCGATATCACTTATTTGGGCCATAATATCATCTCTGATGATCTTTCAGATGACAAGGACATCTATAGACAGCGACGGAAGCTGTATGCCCAAGCAAACATGCTGTGTCGCAAATTTAGCATGCATGTGCTCGGTACCTGTGAAGATATCGCTCTTTAGATCCTTCTGTACACCGCGGTATACTGCACACCTATGGTGTCGCTATAGACAAAGCAGCATCAGACGACTCACAGTGGCATATAATGATTGTATGAGGCTGCTGCTGAGAGTGCCAAGAAGCTCCAGTGCAAGCCAGATGTTTGTTAGTGTCGGGGTACCTATACCTGCTCTGCTGTACTACGTAACCTTATGTACAGGTTCATGTGTAGGGCATCTGAGTCAATAAGCGACGTCATCGCTGTAATAACGGACCCTACACGCTAGGGCTGTGAATCTTTGGGTCTCCCACGATTCGATTCGATTCCGATTCTTGGGGTCACGATTTTCTATTCAAAATGATTCTCGATTCAATACATAGGATTTCATCACAATCTACTCCAGTCTTGAACTGAAGTGACTACAGTAACTTGAAAATGACTGAAGACATGATGTTTACTGTGATTAGGGTGAGCTTACATTTCATATCACAAACACCATGTAGTGAAAACTCCTGTAACTGTAACCAGAAAAAGAAATAGATTTTTGGAAATTATGAATCGATTTTGAATCGTTCAAAACGGAATCGCGATTCTAATTCGAATCGATTTTTTGACACCCCTACTACACGCAGTTCACTCAGGTTCTCATCGAGATTGTGGAACCACTGGTGCACAGAAACTGAACAGTGTGGGATATGTGCATTCTATTTATCTCTTTTTATTTTTTGTTATTTGTATTTTATATTTCCTGTTATATTGTATCGTTTGTGATATGGATCTTCCTGGGTCTGAAATAAAGATTGACTGAATATGTTCAAAAATAGCAGATCTGCAAGCTCACAACGGGGCTGCATTGGCTATTTATCTTCACCGTCATATTCGTCAATCGTCATACAATGAAGTATACACAGTATAAGGCTGTATAAGTGGTTAAACTGCTTTTCTCCTTGAACCGCAATGTCTCCCTTTGGGTTACTGGCTGTGTCTGTGGTTTAGTGTTTAGACCAGAGTGATCATAAAGCAGTCATCTCCACATCTCCACTGGAATACTCAGAGCTCCTCTGACGTACAGTACAGTACAGTAGGCTGTACTGTACATACCTGCTGCTTCGTGGAAAACACTCCAGCGTGCCTTCAGGCCCTTATCTGTACACGCTTTAAAGGTGAGGCACACACTTGGCGTCACAAACATCTGTGCGACTGTATGTGGAACTCCTGGGAGTCTAAACCGTCTAGACTAGACATTTAGCAAACACTTAGTTTCCAGGCTGAATGTGCGTGGCAATTATATAAGTAAGTATTTAAGTAAGTAAGTAAGTAGCCTTGGGATCCAACGGTTCCCGAGCCATGTGGCCCAAAAGGTCAGGAGGCTATCTCCTGTTTCCGTACCGTGAGGCAGCTTACATGTACACACCTTTGACAGACATGTCGCAGAGACTTATACCAGGGGTTCTCAACGTTTTTGGCCGGGGACCCCCGGAAATGCTTTGGCAATGTCTCGGGACCCCCGCCCCGCCCCCTCCCGACCCCCAATATAAATTGACTGCTACAATAACCTTAAACCATTTTGGGCGGGAACCCCTTTTGGTGTTTTAAGCATTATGTTATAATTTAGCTATTGAAAAATAGCAGATCTACAAGCTCATAGCGCGCCACCGAGTGGCGCGCTACGAGCTTGTAGGTCTGCTATTTTTGAAAAATCGTGAAAAAAAATTTTTTGAAAATAATTTGGGGACCCCCTAAAATAATTTGGCGACCCCCAAGACCCACGGGTTGAGAACCCCTGACTTATACCACCAACCCAACCCTTGATACCGAGAGCCATGCAGGGATCGCATTGCTACAGTACGTTTGGGTACAATTTTTGGGGGGGTATGACTTAATTGGCCCGGGGATTAACTCTGGCCTCTCAAAACAGCTTTCTTACTTCTTTGGCTTTATATGTATTTCTGTTTTTTGTATCGTCTGTGGGAATTGTTTTATATGCTGTTGTGTTGTATACACGTGTCACGCTGCGACGCGTTGTGAGCTTGTAGATCTGCTCTTTTCAGCATGCAACCAAGTGTAAAATGACTTATACTGGATCTCTTGTCCACTAGTCCCTTCCTTAACATTTTAGTTTAGTTTTTATTTGTTGACAAAATCGACAGTATATTTAGTCTTATAGTTTTAGTCATCATAGCTTAGTTTTCATTTAGTGTCAATTTAGTTTTCGTCAGTGGAAAAAGGTAGTCACCGACCATTTTTCGTCTTAGTTTTAGTCGACGAAAACAACACTGCAAATTGGTAATGGTACACATCTTTTTGCGAGGTCATCAATCATTCTGCGTTTCCGCGGGCCATGCAGGCAGAGCGCTGTCTGTGTCCAATGAGTTCCCAGTTGTGTGTTTTCTTTTCAAAAGGAGACCCGCCGCACCTGGCCCGCGGAGACCATCCTTTCTCCGTCTGGCCACTCCAGTCACTTTTTTTCGCGAGTGTTTGCTCATCGGAGCAGGAAGTGAGCCCGTGACACATTGGAATGCCCGTGTCAGAGTTATTTGCGGCCCCACTGGGAACGCAACGCGGCGGCAACGCACATTTCACGTCGGCGGCAGCCCCCCCCGGGAAAGCATCTTTATATGGCCATAAACATACATCGGGGGCCTTAACGCACTAGGGACTCGGAGCCATCAAAGGAAAATACATTATGGATTTTATGTTCTATAAATCAGAAAGGATTGTGGGAAGTACAGTATAGCCTACTATTGCTGATGTCAGCAACTATGGTGTGCTAAGAAGGAGCTGAGGGAAGGGAGATTTAGACAAACCACGGGATGCAGAATCCTAGCCTGGCTTGGCCAGCCTCATAGCGGAGATTCACTGAAGATTCTTCCCCGCATATGAGTCTGGACTTCGGCCATAGGCAGCTTGAAAAGTGGGCGTTAGTAGTTGCCTTGACAGACAGATCCATCTAGCCAATCAGCGTAACAAAAAGCTGACGTCACCACACAGTGCGCTGGTCCGCTCCTCATACCACGGCAACCACGCTAAAAACAACAAGGTCTGTTTAATAGTTTCTACTTTATACGTGAGCGAGATATGTCGGATATATGTCAGAGTCTATATCTGAAATAACTGCTGTTCTTATCGTTTCTATGTAAACTTTTAAACTTGTTGCGTTGAGGGCAGCCATTGTTGTTTTGAAAGTCCTGCAGCATGAATGTTACGTCACCATATACACATGAGCCAATCAGAGGCTGCTTTTCACTGTTGTACGGACAGCCGTTGAAACGCAGTCACTGATTGGCCCGATTGGCCCCGGTCATTTTCTGATTTCTCCAGCTTCCGCATACACTCTGTCAATGAGCCCGAGTCCAGACTCATATGCGGGGAGGAAACATCAGTGAACCCTCGCTATGAGTCTGGCCGCGCCAGGCTAGCAGAATCCTACTATAAATGCGCCACGACTCTGTGTGCGTGCGTGTGTGTGTACGGTTGTAATGCACGTAACTCGAGAACCGTTTGCCCCACAGACTTCACATTCGACACACACGTTCCACACCCCCACAGGGAGTGCAGTGCCCGGTATCGAGTCAGTCGGACCCACGGTTCTCCAGAACCACCACAAAAGGCTCTGGTCAGACTCTGCCAGTGGGCCTAATCAGCCTAAATCCCCTCACCTGTGCAATTTACCAGCCTCTGCCTCCACCAATTGATTTGCTATGGCAACCACACACCTGCCAATTGATTACTTAATCAGTCCACTTTTCACAGTCAGTTTGCACTCTTCACACACAGGCAGACAGACAGATACAGAGATCTCCATGTGGGACACAGACAGACATGTCTGTGGGTGCTATGACAAGTTGACAACGGGTATTATTAGGTTCCCAAGTTGCATCGTTCCCAAGTAGGACCGGAGGCAGACTGCGACGGGCACGTACAGGTCTAGTTGAAGGAGGAGACACAACAAAGCTCTGGCTTTATCCACCCTATTATGTAAATCAGTGGTTCCCAAAGTGGGGTCCGGGGACCCACAGGGGTCCTTGAGGAAGTTGCAGGGGGTCCCCAACTAAATGATATAGTTTGGAACCAAAATGGACCCCTTATGTGTCTGTAACTCTGAGAGTGTACAAATGGAACCAAATGGACCCGTTAAATTAATGTCAAGCGTTCTCTCCAATAGACCTGTACGTGCCCGTCGGCTACCGGCCTACTTGAGAACGATGCAACTTGGGAACCTAATAATACCCGTTGTGAACTTGTCATAGCACCCGTTTTAACTATCTGTCTGTGTCCCTTTTGTGCCCATACTGTATATGGAGATATCTGTATCTGTCTGCCTGTGCCTGAAGAGTGCAAACTGACTGTGAAAAGTGGGCTGGTTAAGTAATCAATTGGCAGGTGTGGGGTTGCCATGGCAATTAATTGGCTGAGGCAGAGGTGAGGGGACTTGGGCTCATTAGCTTCACTGGCAGAGCCTGACCAGAGCCTTTTGTGGGCTTTCTGGACAACGATGTGTCCCACCGACTCAAGGCCGGGCACTGCACTCCCTGTGGTGGTTTGGAACGCATGTGTCGAATTTGAAGTCGGTGGGGCGAACGGTTCTCGAGTTACGTGTATTACAACCGTACACACACGGACACACGCACGCACGCATACAGAGATGTGACGCATTTATAGTAGGATTTGCTATTTTCCCAAAGTGTTTGCACATACATATACAGCATGCGGCAACAAGTCGCGGCACCCTGCCAAGTCGACAGACAGAGTTGACTTACTTTCCTTCAATTATGGCCGGCAAGGTTTCCCCCCCTAGTTAAGACTCCCTTTGTCTTGTCTCACGTCCCCATGCAGCTGCATGTCCCACGGGCACCGCCTAGCTGGCCTGCATGGCCCTCTGTCTGTCCCCGCAGAAAAGATGAGAGGATGAGCCTTCCAGGAGATCAGGCGGAGTGCATCTTGATTGTCTATGCTCATCCAATCGTCTATAAAGAGAGAGAGAGAGAGAGAGAGTGTGTGTGTGTGTGCGTGAGTGTGTGTGTGTGTGTGTGTGTGTGTGGTGGGGGGGGGTGTATAGAGAAGAGGGGGAAAGAGAGAGAGAGGAAAGAGGGTGAGATGGAGGAGAGTCAAACAAATGGGCCTGTGTTGTGTTTATCACCCACTGTTTGTATGCAGTCCCACGACCAGGCCTTCTGCCAAGTCACCCCCCCCTCCTCCCCCCCTCATCCCCACCTCCTCCTCTCCAAATGGCAAAATGAAACAGAGCCCAACACACACGCACACACGCATGCGCACACGCATGCACACACGCACGCACACACTTCCATAACTAATCCGTTCTCTTCTGCACCTCATCAGAGCACTGGCAAACACCAAAAAGGAGCAAGGAATCGAGGCGTGTAGTGGTGCGAGTCAGTGGGACGTATAACGCGTGCGGGTCCTGGAACGTGACCTGGATTAACGACTTAAGCTCTCTCCCTTATACTTCTTCTTCCGTATGACATGTAGTGAAAGGAATTGCTGCAATCTACAAGCTCACATGTATACGCTTGTGACCGGCGGGGGGGGAACCATGGGGGTGACGCACGTGCAAAGCAGTGTTGTTTTTGGCAGCACGTTTTGATTTAAAGTTTTAGTCATATATAGTCTCTTCAATAGTTTTCATTTAGTTTCAGTCACATTTTAGTCACCTGGAATGTCTTGGTGTTTATAGTCTAGTTTTTTTTAGTCAACTAAATATCATAAGACTTTAGTCGACTAAATCTACAGTTGATTTAGTCGACTAAAATGTATTTTGGCGGGCCTTGATGCCGTCGTGGTGACTGATTTTACACTTGCTGAAAATAGCAGATCTTCAAGCTCACAATGCGTCGCAGCGTGACGCGTTGTGAGCTTGTAGATCGGCAATTTTCAGCATGCAACCAAGTGTAAAATGACTTATACTGGATCTCTTGTCCACTAGTCCCTTCCTAACATTTTAGTCTAGTTTTTAGCTGTTGACGAAATTGTCAATACATTTAGTCATAGTTTTAGTCATAGTTTTAGTCATCATATAGCGTAGTTTTCATTTAGTTTCCATTTAGTTTTCGTCACTGGAAAAATGTAGTCGACAAACCTTTTTGTTCGTCTTAGTTTTAGTCGACGAAAACAACACTGCGTTGCAAGTGCCGAACGAGAGGATCAGGGCCAGATCGTGGAGGAGGAAAGGAGGAAAGGAGGGAGGACAGAAGGACAACAAGGAGGGATATGGAGGAGTGGCTGCTATTTCACGGGTGGATGAGACTCCCTGCCCTTTCGCCATTGTGCCCACCGTGGTGGCAGCTGGGATGAAGAGTGGCACCGTCTCCCCCTCTCTCTCTCTCTCTCTCACCACTCCTTGTCTTTTCAATGAGGGCATTGTTGTACAGGCGAGAGGAGAGAGAGAGAGATGCATGTGGTCCCATTTGGCTGTCATTGACATGTAAAGAGAGGTGACACAGCTGAGGAGACCGGGGCCCTGTAATTAGCTGCGTGTACACATAGAGGATGCCAGTCTCACCCCTCGCCTATATTGCTTGTTTCCATTGAGGTTTAGGTTAGGACTTCAAACTGGAAAAGATCAGATCTGATGCTAAATGGTGATGGTGCGCACGCACGCACGCACGCACGCACGCACGCACGCACGCACGCACGCACGCACACAAACACGCACACACACGCTGTATATTGCACACCTGCACACATTATCAAAAAGCAAGGCTGTTCGGACTTGCCTGTATTTCCCTGGAGGACCTATAGCTATAAATTGAGAGAGGCTCCATTTTGACACTCTAAAATGTTTAATTAACACTCAGGACTTTTAATGTGTAGCCTATACTAGGGTCCTGTTTTTGGGGAAGATTTATCTATCAGAATACGTGTGAGGTTTCCCAGTGAGACAGTATATGCTGTATAGTCTCATGGAGATATAAATCTATCTAAGCGTGTGAACCAGGTGGTCTGGCTTGGGGTGGGTGGCCCATATACAGAAAGAATTAAAAAAGAAAAAAAGGGCCCGAGGCGCTCTAGGGAGTCATTTGGAATTGCATGGAAGCCGACCTGAGACAGTCATCCATGAGAGACACAGGTGTGATAAACGGACTGTGATAAACAGCCCCTACATCCATTACACATCACAAATCAGCGCACTACTGAAAAATAACAAAGAAGTCTACAAAAAAAAAACATGAGTAGTGACACCTGAATATATTACGTCAGGGGTAAAATGGTGCATTTATATAGCGCCTTTATCCAAGGCGCTTTACATAAATGGTAAATGGTGCATTTATATAGCGCCTTTATCCAAGGCGCTTTACAGAGATTGTGCATTACATTCACCCATTCACACACACACATTCATACACCGATGCGGAAACCATTCAAGGCACCAACTAGCACATCGGGAGCAATTAGGGGTTCATTGTCTTGCTCAAGGACACTTCGACAGTAACTCTGGGGGAGCCCGGGTTCGAACTGGCAACCTTACGGTTACCATCCAGGCACTCTACCCCTGAGCCACCGTCGCCTATTGGGTGGGCAATTTTGACGATGGAGGGCCACTATAGTTCCATACTCACCTGGTGTAGATTGTCGTCTTACACACATTAAATTCCCATTGACAATGAACGTCATATGTGGACGAGCAAAGATAGGAGCGCCTCTGACTTCACACGGGTGTGATGTTTGTGTGATCATACAACTATGATATGATGTGTAGATCAGCTATTCTGGCTGAATGTTGGCCTATTCTCTGGATGCTCGGGTTCATGTGGTTACGTGGTTTGTTTGTTTTGGGTGTATTATATTTCTGCATATAGCCAAATTGCAGAACAAGTGTGTCTATAATTTTGGCGTTGGTGGTGTGGGTTCATTGTCTAGAATGTTTATTGTGATGTCAAGTTGATTGTCAAACATATGGCAGCTGGGGTTCCACTGTCACACAATATGGACCATATAGCTTCCAGAGATATACGGACTGACATGAAGACCGTCAGAGGAGTTTGTTCAAACGATAAACATAACAAAAGAAAGAGGAAAGGAACGTGATTTATTATGTGCAAACTTAAAATTATGGCTTCTGCATGGAGAAAATTGGGCTCAATTAAAAAATGGCCTCAAAATGTCCTCGTCAAACTAATGGCTGGGTTAGGGGACATTTAAATCCAAAATGAAATGACGTTGACCTCAAACAACGCTGTTTTGGTTCCAGACTCCGAAGGTCGACGGGACCTCTTGGGAAAAAAAGGACAGTGTGTGTGTGTGTGTGTGTGTGTGTGTGTGTGTGTGTGTGGGGGGGGGGGGGGGGGTACTGGTCAGGGAAAGACAGATGAGTTACCGTGGTGATTAAGCTTCTCTTTCAAAGCCCGGAGGTTTCATCCGAAGGTGGTGCGTTCCCTTTGTGTCAGGGGATCCGCGGGCCGTGTCAAGCCACTACAAGGGTCTCAGTGCACACTCCCGAAACCCCCGATGACAGTCGGTCGCTTTGCCCGGATGAAGGGGTCCCAGGACCGCTGGAGCTTCACAGCTTTGACAGGGAAAAGGACATCATCCCACGAGATACCCTGCTCGCCTCCCCCCCCCCCCCCCCCCCCCCTGTCTCCCATGGGAATGTGTGGAAGCCCTCTCTGACCCATCCCCCTGCCGTGGCCTCTTTGGGCCCCCTATGAGCCGCCTGAGCCTCTTCTGCCATCGGTGACCCAGGCTCCCCAACGTCCCCTCTCGTCCCACCACCTCCCTTTGATGTCCTGGGATCTGGGCAGAGTTCTGCCTCCGAGCTGTCAGATGTTGAAGGGAGGGAACCTTGTCGAGTTACCCAAAGAAGTAGGGAGGGAGAGGACGAATGAAAGAGAGAGAGAGAAACAGGCAAACCGTCAGAGAATGAGTTTTTGCACCTGTGTCCCCAATAACACAGGCAAACTACCAGAGGAACTAGAATGATGGCGCAGTATAGAGCGCATACAATACTTTTAACAGCAGATGTCAAGATACAGTATGTCATTTTCCACATCAGATAGTTCAGCAACATAATACTCAAATACTGTATGTACTGTATGTTCAGTGGCCATAAATGAGCACTCCAACCCCATTTTTTGGAATGGACCAGAAATGTAGGCTTGAACGTATCTATCTATCTATCTATCTATCTATCTATCTATCTATCTATCTATCTATCTATCTATATATATATATCTATATATCTGCTGAAAGGCACAGTCATGTTGTAAATTATGATAAATTATACAGGTCGACTCGTTTCGAGGAAGCATTCCGATTGGTTGAAAGAGCCTTCTAGCCGTGCTTAAACGAGCATGATGGAACGCCTTAATCAAAACCTAAAAATAAAATCACACCCGTGTGAAGTGAGGGGGCGCTCTTATCATCTGATACATCATCTCATTCCGGCGTCCTCACCTTCGTCTTCAATGTTTACACAAACGTTTGTCTTGCACACACACTAAAAGCTGGAAAAATCACACTCGTGTGAAGTGAGGGGTGCTCTTATCATCACCAGTACATCAGCCAATCAAGTCATCACATTCCGTACTACAAGCACACACACAAAGCTGAGCATAGGAGAGGCTAGCGCCCCTCAAAGATCAGCTGTGCTGTGAGTCTCGCTGCTCTCCCAGAGTAGCCAAAGATTTATACTCTCGTAGATCAGTGGTTCCCAAACTTAATCATGTCAAGGACCCCCCCCTCCCCCCCAAAAAAATACACTAATTAGCCCGCGGACCCCCATTTGAAAAAGACTTGGGAACGCCGTAAGAGAAGATTTGTACAGCTCTAGCAGTGATTCTCAACCTGTTTAATTTCAAGGACCCCCATTTAATGGCATTTCTATCTCTGGGACCCCAATTTATATTGTAAAATCAATGTTAATTTAACTCTGAGAGTGTATACAAATGGAACCAAATTTGGTTCCATGTGTACACTCTCAGAGTTACAGACCCATAAGGGTCCATTTGGTTCCAAACTATCATTTAGCTGGGGACCCCCTGGAACTCTCTCAACTTTCCTCAAGGACCCCTGGGGGTCCCCAGACCCCACTTTGGGAACCACTGTCGTACCCTTTAGGGTCCATTTGGTTCCATTTGTACACTCTGAGTTACAAACCCATAAGTGTCATTTGGTTCCAAACTATAATTTGGAACCAAATGATAGTGGGGTCCCCGGACCCCACTTTGAAGAACCACTTTCGTAGATGTATATCAATTCTGACATTTTCAATCTAGGAGTCGGCTTCCCTAGCTACTCTGAACATGTACAAATGCAAAATCGAATGTGCTTACCCTACTGCCCCACTTCAGTTGTGTTTCACATGACAATTTAACTGAAACTATGAGGATATGTTGCTTGTATCATGCAGTCGACATGCACAGAGCTTTTCTTCATTCATAGCCAGTCCCCAGATACTAAGATTCAACAGATGAGTAAAAGGCTGGGACCGAGGCTACGTTGTTCTTTGATCTCACATTGCACTGCTTCGCCTATTGTTTGACTCTGGGAGTAGTTAAATTGAGAACTGGTGCACGTCACGTGACATAACACACACAATGTTGCCGGAAAGCATTAGTCTGGTGACGCGAGGTCATACCAGAAAGCATAGTTGAGGAAAGGGCACCCTCTGGTGTCCAAGGTGAGAAATACAAGATAGACAGACATTTTAGTTTCATGTACATGTTCACTTTATGAACAATTTTCAACAGAAGAACGAATATTTTTACTTTACATATTTAAATGGAAGAGATTAAAAATATAATAGGCCTACATAGAATAACTTAAAAGTTTCTGAAGTGGTGTGGTTGTCCTCCATGATTGTTGTTGGACAACCACTTCAGAAACTTAATTTATAGCCTACATGATAACAGCATCCTAAGGCTAGGAAGGAATATCACCTCTAATACAAACCATGTGTTGTATGGAGAATATTCATTCAAGTTTTATTTATTCTCGAAATTACACTGAGTAATCAAACTCATTTTCAGTGTCGTCGAGTAATAATATCACATAGAAAAAAAACATCACAAACCATCAGAAGATCAGGAAAAGAAAAACCAAAGGTATAGGCCTACATGTGAATTACATAGGTTTACTGTGCCATCCGGGTTAATCTAGGCGGTGGACATTTACTCTTGTCTTCATGTCTGTATGTAATATTGTTTTGTTATTTTGTGCTATGTGTCAAATGTGTGTATGTGTTCTGCATACATCGCTGCTGGGTCGCAAGACACATTTCAGTGTCAACTGATAATAAAGTACTATATCATATTATATCATATATCACGAAGTGCTGTTGAAACCCACATTTAAAAGTATAGGTTTTCACAAAGGTTTTTGACATAAATAAATAAATAAATAAATACACAAATAAAGAATTCATAATAAATATTGGTTAAAATGGAAATGGTCTGATAAAGAGTAAACAGTAAAAACTGTATCTTAAAAACGTATTCTTCCATTAAGGTCACAGGTCAGCCCATATCAATCAATGCAACCCCCTTGCAATCATTAGTCCTATTATCCCCAAATGGCGAAGAATATGGTGGAAATAGAGTCGCTGCTTCTTCGCCTGGAAAGGAGTCAGCTTAGATGGTTCGGGCATCTATCTGGTTAGGATGCCTCTCGAACGTCCCACTGCATGGGAGGAGACCCCGGGGCAGACCAAGTTCTTCTGTATCAGACTAGTGAAGAAACAGCAGGCAGGGCAGGCAGGCAGGCAGGCAGGCAGGCAGGCAGACAGACAGACATCTATATATGCAAAACATTATGATAAATGTATGTTCTAATAAGTGATGATTTAAATAATTAAAAAAGATCCTTATGAATCAAGCCTGGGTGAGGCTGATATGAGCATTATTCCCTCAGACAGGTTGTTGGTTCCAGGGTTGTGGTGAAACATTGGCGCCATCTAGTGGTTCATAAAACAAGCACAAGTCTGGGAGGCATGTTAAAGCTCAAAGTCGAATGAATGCACAACAAAATATGTTGTATAGAAAAGACAGTCACAATAACTTTCGTTTCGCCTTCTCGTTTTTTTTTTTTTTCCACATCATGTTTCGAGAAAGAAACGGATGAAATGTCATAGGCCTAATGTTTGAGTGGTTACTTTTACGCACTTTATATCGGTGGTTCCCAAACCTTTTCATGTCAAGGACCCCCACATTGACCGGCGGAGTGGACCCCCATTTGATATATGCCAGGCAGGGACCCACATATAAGAGAAGTTTTTATAACCTGACGCCGCCAGATGGGGCAGCAGCAGAGAGTACACTAGCAGAGATTCTCAACTTGTCCCCGTGTTTGACATGCAGTCACAGACTATTTTAATGGAATTTCTATATCTGGGACCCCAATTTATTGTAAAATCAATGTTAGTGTACAAATGTGTACAAATTGAACCAATAAACGGACCAGTCAGGGTCCAATTTGTACACTACCAGAGTTACAGACCCAATTAAGGGTCCATTTGGTTCAAACTATCATTTAGCTGATAGTTTAATTGGAACTATCCCTGGGTCCTTGAGGGAGTTCCAGGGGGACCCCCTGGAACTCCCTCAAGGATCCAGGGTGGTTCACACTTTGGAAACCACTGCTTTTACCCTGCTTTGGCCCTTTTTTAACTGTTTATTATTGATCAACGCTTTTAAAAAGAATGTTACGCAACGGAGTGGTTACCATGGTCACTTGGTGCACTTTGTGACCTAGCTCGGTTGTTATTGGTCAACGGCAAACACGTGACCTCCTCCTCCTCGATCATAATAAACTAGTAACTGTTAAACTCTCTATCTGTAGCAGATAGAAGACCATCTCGATCTGAGCAGGTATGGCGTTTTAATTGAAACCGAGCTGTGAAAAGACCGTTGAAAAGGCTAGCTTTAATATTAGTGATGAGGAGGCTCTATCAAGAAAAATTAAGTTATCACTTCAGTGTTCAGTTACTTTGAATATCCGAGACTTTCACTTTGATTTGATGTCACGTACACTTGCGAGAATGCCTATAATCGTTTTGCTATCTAATCAGAAACTATAATGGATAAATAGCCTGTTGTTAAGTTGATGTTTTCACTGTTCAGCTATTGTCAACTCAACTGTAACTATAAAACTGTTACGGTTGAAAAAAGAAGAAGAAAAGAAAAACAAGGCTGTTGGAAAATAACTGTTTTACCATTCCAACAATTAGCCAATTGTTTCTTTTCTTTTTTTGTGGTACTGTACCGGTCTGTATCGGCTTAGTGTACTTTGCACATACGTGCAAATAAAGTAGGTTGTTGTGTGACCGTCCGCATGTTCTGCACTCTGCAGATAAACATGAACTTCAGCACAGATATAATCAGACTGTAGGCTACTGTCCGGATCCTTGGCTCCAGCTCACGGTCTTGAACTTGTAGAATTGTACACACAGTAGAATTATAGTAGGCCTATAGCCTACGTCTGCGAATGCAAATTAATGCTCCATAATAATAAGTTAGAAATTAGAATACATTTTGTGCAGCTCCAAACTTGGATAAATGAACCCTGAGGATTTTACTACAGTACACACAGACTCAGTCTGACGCGTACGCACGCACGAACGCACGCACGCACGCACACACACGCACGCACGCACGCACGCACACACACACACACACACACACACACACACACACACACACATACACACACACACACACACACACACACACACACACACACAATTATCATAAAGTCTTATTTGATAGGGAAAGGTCATACTCCATGGTGATTTATGCTGTGTAGACATGCACAATAAAATTGAGTCATCACATATTGGTCCAGTTATTGTCTAAACGTTTTGTTGAATATAGTCATGGCTGCTTTGACCAATGCTCTGGTTTGGTCTGTCTCAAATCATGTCTGTGGTCAGCTATAGGAATGGGTGTGTCAGGGTAGGGATGGGAATTATCCTTTAATAATTCATTCATTAATTGATAATTGATACATTTTGATAACCTTATGGCTTATCGACCGATTGTTAAACGGTTAGTTGATAAGCAGCCTTTTTTTTTTCTTTTTTAAATCTGAGAATCTTATTTTCCCTCAGTCTAATATCTCTGATATACAACTATGTATTAGTTATTAACTATAACTAAATATACATCGCATGGATGCACCTGGGATGTATCCTGAGGTCAACGGGGTTTCGGGTCTACCAACATCATACCCCTCACTCAGGCGACCCAGCCGGGGTTGATCAAATCCCGACGTACGTCCCAGTAGCTACCCTCGATCAGTCCATCAGGGAATGAGCAAGGCCACACAATCCGTAGCTCCTGAACTACTCTGCCGGGACTGGGAGAACCAGATTCTGGCGCGTGGAAGGACTAGGCCAGGGTCCCCCAATAGGCGGCCCAGATATAAATGGCATTAAATGGGGGTCAGTAGCCTATGCATGTCAAACTGGGCATCCTTTTCAATTGGGGTCTTGCCCTGAAAATGAATTTTCAGGGCAAGACCTCGACCTCGCACGTGCAGGCCCCCAGCCTGGTACCCTAGTCAAAATATGGCCCTTGAAGAAAATTTATTGGGGAACCCTGGACTAGGCTCTGTGGGTTGACTCCTGTCCAGGCCCCTCCTACGTCTCTTAAAACACATGTCATTTTTTCCTGTTTCCGTCTATAGCCATGTATGTGTACGTGCTGGCGCTGGTGGTCTGTTATTACCTGTACCGCTGGGTCAGGGAGATGCCCCGGGTCCCGGACAAGGGCAGCAAGTACGTCTACATCACGGGCTGCGACTCTGGGTTCGGCAACCTTCTGGCCAGGCACCTGGACAAGCAGGGCTTCAGGGTGATCGCCTGCTGCTTCACGGAGCGCGGCGAGGAGGAGCTGAAGAAGGCGTGCTCCGAGAGGCTGACCACCGCCCACCTCGACGTCAGGAGCAAGGACAGCGTCGCCAAGGTCGCGGCGATGATCAAGGACCTCGTCGGAGAGCGAGGTGAGAGGGTCAGTTTGGTGATGAAATGAGTCCCGGGTTGAGGTTGTGTTGTTTCATGTGTACTAGCAGAGTGGCTCACAGCCTAAGAACTCATTCACACCTAAAAGACACCTGTCTTGTCCGTGTCTTGTGTCTTGTCCGTGTTTAATGGCCGCCCCAATGCATTTCCAATGGAAGTCACATGGTTTTACCAAACATTTTTGTTTGATGGTGGGGAGAGGGGCAGAACACAGCCATCAAACAAAAATGTTTGGTCAAACCATGTGACTCCCATTGGAAAGGCATTGGGATATCCCTTTGGCTTAGTGGTTAAGATGTTAGCTTTTCACACGATTCCCGGGTTTCACACACCGGTGCCGTGACCCGGATCGGGTTTCCCCCGTGGGAGGAGGGCAAAAAGGGGGGGTGAGTGTAGCAGAGTGGCTCACAGCCTCAGCCTGATGTCCTCAAAAGTCTAATATCTCCCACGAGCCATAGACCAATTATTTGTTTACAAACATTGAGACTGGCTGCACAGGTGACTGTTTCATGTAATCAATTCCCAACAGATCTCCAAACCTGTTGCGTTCTTTTAATGTCTCGTCTGTGATGATGACTCTTTTCTATAGAAGTTTTATTGAATCTGTTCTCATGTTTTGTATGGTTGCCTGGTACGGTAATCTGACCCTGGCAAACAAGAACAGGCTCAGCAGCCTCGTCAAAGTGGCCAGTAAGATTTCTGGGAGAACCCAAGCCCAACTCATAGAACTGTACAAGAGGCAGATGCTTAAGAGAGCCTCCTCCCTCCTTGAGGTATCGGATCACCCACTTCGGTCTGATTGTCTCCACCAGGCCGAAGGCATGGGGAGAGAGTATGTTTTGCAGTCCGTCCGTCCGTCCGTGTGTGTGTGTGTGTGTGTGTCCGTCCGTCCGTCCGTCCGTCTGTGAACAGCTAATCTCCGGTACCGTTAACCCGGTCGATGCCAAATTTTGCACACACACTCCCTGGATGCCAACGGTGAACCTCTGCCCCAAAATTTCAAGAACGGCCTGTTATAGCGCCACCAGGAGGCCGCTTTGTGCAAACCAGGTTTTTGGACAGTACACCTACAGATTTTGTCCTAACATCACTCAAATTGGTACACAGTCTCTCTAGAGCCATCCAACGAAACGGGTCTTTCAGATTTCTCAGACTCCATCCTGATTGGCTAAGATTGGCTTCCAAAGTTCGCAGGAGTGCTCAGTTTCAAACAAAATGCTGCAAATCATGAACACATTGTGTGATTTCCGTGAAATTGTGCACACACATTCCCACTAGGCCGAGGAAGAAATGCCACATGAACATTTTCAACTCAGCCTCATGGTGGCGCTATAACTGGCCGAAAAGTGTTTTTACCTCTAACTGCACGGATCTGTGGATAACTTTGTATGCGAACTCCCTAGAGGCCAAGGAAAAACCTTTGCCTGGAATTTTTCACATCTGCTCTTTATAGCGCTGACATATGTAAAACACATTTTCTAATATTACTCCTTCAGATGTTTGATTTCTCATAATCCACCCTCATTGGCTACGATTGGCTTCTAAACTTTTCAGGAGTAGCCCGCTTTGTACCCGTTTTGTACAAATCGCCACAACTACTCAACGCAGCGTCCGATTGTGGTGAAACTGTGCATGCATATTCCCACTAGGCTTTGGAAGAAATGCCACTTGACAGTTTTCAAATCAGCCTCATGGTGGCGCTACAACAGGCCAAGCCTCGTCACACACACACACACACACACACACACACACACACACACACACACACACACACACACACACACACACACACACACACACACATACCCTCAGGTCGTCGGCTGAGGGTGCCCACTACAAAGACTAATCGGTTCAAACTATCCTTTGTCCCGGCTGCTATTCAGCTGCTGAACAGCAGATAGCACTTTATTCTTGCCTCTTTGCACATACTGCCCACTAATGCACTTTTGCTGACTTTGCTACTTTGAATTCTCTGTCTCTGGATGGATTATATATATTTCAAGAGTGAGAGATCACAATAAAAATCCTAATCATTCGTCCTCCACACTGGGAGAAAAACAGATGGGGCATTTTTTTTTTTTTTACACGTGAGTGCAGTTAGAACTTTTCCATTGCATCTTATAAGAGGTGGGGTTCTTGTGCTGCCGGTATGCGCGCGCATGCTGTTGCTTATCAGTGTGACGTGTCTGATAAGGCGTCTATAGGCATTGTTGTAGCGACTACTTCTTTCCATCAAACCAAATTAAAGTATGTCAAGGACCCCCAAAAATATATGTAATTGGCCGGCCGACCCCCATCTGAAAATTTGTCGTTCCAGGGACCCCCCAGAAACAAAGATTTCTGTTAAAAACGTTCGTTCTGAAAGAATATACAGTATATTCAAAGATTTGCGCCACATTTTCACGATTTAAAAAAAATAACAGATCTACAAGCTCATAAGCATACAGTATGTCTATGTTTGACTTTGAGCAAATACAAGCCCAGGCACTCAACCCCTGAACTGCCTCCAGTGCATGTCAGGATTACTTGCTTGTGGTTTGTAAACGCTCCATTAATCCCTTCTGGACGGGAACCCCTTTTGGTGTTTTAAGCATTATGTTATACTTGAAAATAGCAGATCTACGTAGCGCGGCACCGAGTGCTGCGCTACGAACTTGTAGGTCTGCTATTTTTTTTAAATCATGAAAATGTAGCGCAAATCTTTGAATATATTCTTTCAGAGCGAATGTTTTTGACTCAAATCTTTGCTTCTGGGGGGGGTCCCTGGAACTACATATTTTCAGATGGGGGTCGGCGGCCAATTACATATATTTTGACATGAAATAGTTTGTGAAAAGAAACATTGTTTTTTCAGAAAACTGTCAGGAATCAGGGGGGCAGGTCAACATACTGTATGGAATAAATTATGTACTGGCCATATATGGAGCGTGTCTTGAGTGTACAGGGTTTGATGAGGTCAGATCAACATATGGAATGTCAGAACAGGTCAGCTCCATATATGGAGATCTAAGGGTGGCAGTGGGGGGCAGTGTCTTGAGTGTACAGCATTTGATGAGGTCTGGCCATATATGGAGCATGTCTTGAGTGTACAGGGTTTGATGAGGGCCCAGGTATTGGGCCGGGCCTTACGTTTCGGGGCCTGTTGAGAACTCTAGTTTTCGCCGGCTTTATTTTTATCCTACGATTTTGTAACCCATTTTTCACCCCTGTGTCAATTATCTAATGTGATCCTGGGCTCTACACACCCTCCGCCAACCTTGGGGAGAGCAACGGACTTGAACTCCTGCTTCCTATCATGCATGAGTGTCAAAGTCGCTCCTTTACACCTGACAGGTGGGAGTTTCCCTGGTTGGACGTAGCACGTGGAAGGAACACGTTATTCCAACCAGTTCCTTTCCCCTCCATCAGGCGCCCCGGCTGGCCAGGGGGAGGCAGTTTCGGCCTGTCTAGAGTTTGAATGGAGGTACTGTATCAGTCAAAAGGGAGACATCAAAGAGGAAGGACGGGTGGGGAAGGATCAACATAACCTTACGTGCCCCCCCCCCCCCCCCCCCTATAGAGCGTACCAAAATCTCCTTGAGGGGGCGTCAACATATGTGTCACATGCTAGCGATCTCGCCATACTTCTGGTATTGTCTGGTTTGTTTACAAACTTTACACAGTGAGCAACTATCCGTGTGCGTTCTTTTTTTAAACACCAGAGGGAGTTCAACAAACGACGTGCAACCATTCTAAACTGACATCTCACAATGGTGCTTGTAAGGTATGTCGAGCCCGACCTTTTTTCTTTCCATTCTGGTGTTGGCTCACGGTGTTGTCGCCAGGAACCAGCTCAATGTTTACAGAAACAGACCACCGTCACTCTATTGAGTCATTTGGGCTAGAGTTTAAATCCCACAAAAATGGCGCCGCTAGCTTTTCAGACGCCGCCCCCCTCTTGGTTTTTGAGTGGTGTAAACCACTCCTACTTGTTAGTTTACGTGTCTGTCTGTCTGTCTGTCTGTTCGTACCAAAAAATGAGCATGGTTGCTACGGTCACCCAGTTCACACGGGTGTGATTTCATTACGTCAGACATTACGTCAGACCACAGCTGATCAGTCTATATAAGACCTTACACCACTCAGTTCACACGGGTGTGTTTTTTTTTTTACACCCTGCAGGCCTGTGGGCGGTGGTGAACAACGCCGGCGTGGCCCTTCCCTCCGCCCCCTGCGACTGGCTGACCATCGACGACTACACGTCCATGCTGGAGGTCAACCTGAACGGCGTGATCGCCGTGGCGCTGAGCGTCCTGCCGCTGGTCAAGAAGGCGCGGGGCCGCGTGGTCAACGTGGCCAGCGTCTTCGGGAGGGTCAGCGTGGTCGGCGGCCCGTACTGCATCTCCAAGTATGGCGTGGAGGCCTTCAACGACAGCCTCAGGTATGGTCACTGTCCGTTTCCCCTCAGTATGGCGTGGAGCATAGACATATAAAGGTAGATCCGGCTCTGGAGCGTATGTGCTCAAGGGAGGGCAAAACTTTCCAGAGATTCCTTGCGAAGCCCCGCGGAAGGAAGCATGAGCGTGCGTCACAGAGCGCATGTTCGGGTCTGTAAGTCCCGGAAAATATGCGCTGTGATTGTCCAGGAATCACTTGCGTGGCAGCGTGACGTAACGTGCCTTCCACACTTCCGGCGTACTTCCTCCCCCAGTGTAAATTCTTCCGCCCCTCCTTCAACACACATCGCTCCAATGAACTGCAGCGGCCAATGAGGCATCTATTTTTGTAATATCTATGGCGTGGAGGCCTTCAACGAGGTTTGGTCACGGTCGGTTTCCCCTCAGTGGTGGGGAAAGAAAGCACTCAAAGCTCGTAGCGCGGCACTCGGTAACATAATGCTTAAAACACCAAAAGGGGTTCCCGTACAGAAAGGGACGGGTTAAGCAAAAGTGTCGAACTACGCCGTTACAAGGTAAAAGTCCCGGAATTCCAAGTGTACTTGAGTAGAAGCACAATACAAAGTGTATTGGCGTCAAAGTGTACTTAAGTAAATGCACTTAGTTACTTTCCACCCCAGGGACAGTTTCCCTTGGGCATCTGTTGAGTGCAGGGACTTTTTTTTTTTTTTTACAGACACCACTTGTTCAAAGTCACACAAACCAACGATTGTTTGTTCAACCACCCTTTGTACGGGTAAATGTCAACCGTTTGTTAAGTCAGAATCAGATCAGACGCTGATCAGGCATTTCAGGACACAGCCGACTCTGTTCATGTGCAGTTTAGATGCAGTTAATCAAACGAATATATCTAACCCATTTTGGACCGAGGTCGATTAAAAAAAGGCTTCTAAACAGTTTTCTGAAAAAGTGGTGCTCAACCTCATCCCTTTAATCGGTTATAAAATTAATACAAAATCTATGTTAATAGGGGGGGGGGGGGGGGTTGGGGGTTGAATGAAATTTCCCTTTTTCCCAAATTGTAAGATTTTTGTGGGACAACAGTGTTCAACGAAGTATAATATCACTAATTCATTGATTTAGTGATAACCTTTAGTGAAATAAAACAAATTACATTAAAGGGGCATTCCACTCATTTTCAACATTTTACTATGTCATTAATATACCTTAGAGCTGTTGTGTGGAGAAAAAAAAAAAAAAGTCCATTCTGTGTTTCCTAGAACTGGAGATCTGAAAAAAATCATTAACATGGTGAAACACATCTTGATGACATCATCAAGATGTGTTTCACCATGTTAATGATCTTTTGCATACTTACAGTTCTAGGAAACACAGAATAGGGGGGACTTTTTATTATTTCCACACAACAGCTCTAGGGTATATTAATGACATAGTAAAATGTTGAAAATGAGTGGAATGCCCCTTTAAGAAACTCGCTTCTCGATTAATAAAAAACTAAAAAAGTAATTGATAGTTACAGCCCCTATAGTCCAGTTGGTCAAATAGGTCTTTCATCTTGATTTGGCATATTATCTTTTGTTCTTTCTCTGTCAGGTTGTGCATGGCACCGTTCGGTGTCAGAGTCCTCTGCATCGAGCCCGGCTTCTTCAAGACCAACGTGACGGATCCGGCGATCCTGGGCAAAGATATCAGACGGCTGTGGGACAAAATGCCCCAGGACGTCAGAGATGCTTATGGGCCGGATTATTTGGATCAGGGTAAGTTTCGGTAATACGTTGTACAGTTTTCCCCCCGATTACTAAAATACTTGTTCTGAATCCCAGCACGCACGCACGCACGCACGCACGCAACGCACACACACACACACACACACACACACACACACACACACACACACACCACAAAACATCATCCTCATTTGTACAACCAGTACTTTCGAAATCAGACTTTGCCCTCAGAGAACACACACACAAGCTGTCCCTTTGGTTCCATTTGTACTCTCAGAGTTAAATTAACACATACATATTTACAATATAAATTGGGGGTCTCAGAGATTAAATTAGGGATGTCCCAATCACGTTTTTTTGCTCCCGATCCGATTCCAATCATTTGATTTTGAGACATACCGGTCCGATACCGATCCGATCTTTATATTTTTATATAACCCTTATTCCACAATAGTATAACACAATAGTATAATATCCTAATGTATGTCACTCTAGTGTAGTCTGTTGCCTTTCAATTATTGAAAGGCAAAATGTGACAATGTGACTAACCTAAGTCATTTCCCTCCTCCCCCACCTGTCCTGTCCAGTGGAGGTGGTGATGAAGGAGAAGGTGACCCAGATATCCGACGGGGACCTGATGAAGGTGGTCAGCTGCATGGAGCACGCCGTGTCGGCGGTGCGCCCGCGCACGCGCTACTCCCCCGGCTGGGACGCCAAGCTGTTCTGGCTGCCGCTCTCCTACATGCCCAGCTGCGTGTCCGACTACCTGATGCTCAAACAACAAGTGCCCCTGGCCGTGGCCCAATAAAACAACACCTATTCTCCATATGCAGACCGCGGCCATCTCTTACCATATAAATTAATGGCAAGGTGATACCTACTGTAGGTGCAACTTCCAATGGCAGCCCATTCATCCAAACAGAAAAGTCCTATCTGATTGTATTAAACAACGACAAACTCACCAACATTGCAGCTGTACGGAAAGCTTGAATTATTCTCTTTCTATCCTCAAAGTGTTTGTTTCATAAAAATCCACTGTGCTAAGTCCTAAGTGCTGGAGTTTGGAAGTGCTCGTTAGATATTCAGGAGACTGTGTACCACCCGTTTATAATTTGCACATAATGCAACGTTGCTTTACTGACAACGAGTGCTTCCAAACTGATGGAAACATGCAAATGGACAATAGTGCAGGGGTAGGCAACTAGAAGTTTGTCATCCTCGGGCAGGGGGGCAATATATCTGCAGGATTTTCTGGACAATGTAGGCCTTTTTTCTCTTAAAAAAAGGCCAAATTAGAGGAATATCTCAATTTAAATGAACATTAAGATGCCAGCCAGTCACTCTCAACATGGAGTATCCTATATTATAATAACCAAGTAGGCTATAATAAACCTTCTTTAGGAGGGAAAGTTTCTCTATATGAACATAATAGCCTATATGTGAGACTGTCGGTCTGATATTGTATACAAATGTAAAAGAAAAATAATCATATTCTCCAAATTATCTCATGTGCCAGATATTATTTCTGGGGGGGGGGGGGGGGCAGTTTGTCTCCCTATCTATATACTAGTGACTAGTCTATATACTATGTTATTATAGTATCAACTACTTTATACCACTGGTAATGTTTTTACTGCCTCTGTTATACGTTCCTAAAGGCCTTGTAACTATTCGACATATTTTTGATACTTTCCTTATTTCCTTATCAAAGTCGTCGTCGTCGTCCAAAATGCACTTTTGTAGAGCCAGGCAGAGCCAGCCAGCATTGGCTGGGGGTTCCACACAGTAATGTATTAAAAAAACCTGACGTTGAACACATTTGTCTGTGATTTGCTTCCATCAAGAACATTGAGTTTCAGTGTTACACGTAGTAAATACTAGTATTGTGCAACTAGTTTTCTCTCTGTATGAGCAAAACGAAAGGAGCCGTTTTCAAGGTTTAACTTATCTACTACGGGTCGATAGAAGTTTGTTTGCGCAAGCTAAGTGTCTCAGCCTTGGGACTGTCTGTGATAGCAGATAGTGTGAAAGGTCAAGGATGATACCTAATGGCAAACCTACAATGCCATTATGCTAGTACCAGAGTAATATAGTAAGAGAGTGGCGACACTAGCGTCAAAGGGGGCTTCAAGTCCCTGCACTTTTACCCGTGGGTAAATGGGATTATTTCAACCTGAAAAGGTTCTGTGAGAACCACTGAGCTAGATATCAGCCTAGATAATGTATATCTATTATCTAGATATACATTATCTCACAAACGCAATAACTTGATGCATTTCAAACATGAAAGGCCCTTATTGTACAGGGTTTCCATGAGATGTACTGTAATACCATGCACACACACACACACACTCTCTCTTTCTCTCTCTACTCGGGCAGGAAGGGTCTGTTATTTTTAGATGGCTTCCGTTCCTGACCCTTCCCTTAATTGCGTCCAAGCCCATGAACTGTTATCACCATGCAGTCACTGAACTGTTGCCTTTGTTTTGTAAATAATGTTGACATTTATATGAACCCAAAAGTCTGACGGACAGGGTTGCAAATTAGCTTCTTCTGGCTATAAACCTATATGCAATGAGTGTTCAATAAAAGTCTTCATGCCCAAACAGTTCCAGTTGGATATTTTTGTCAGGCATTTCTAACACTATAGACTTATATGCATGTGCATACCCTCTATACTATAATATTCCAAACAATAGACAGTCTAAACCAGTAGGGGGAGCCACAATCACAATGCAGGCTACAGACAAACTCCATCGTCTTGTTAAATTCAGAGAGAAAAGGAAAATAGGGAGGAGAAAAATAATTCAAACAGTAAAAAGAAATGTCAAGATAAAGACACTTAACACCTATAATAGCTCATAATGTGCAGGTTGGTGCCTTGCATCATGGTTTGCTCAACCATCAGTGTGTGAATGTGTGAGAAAGGCACTATATAAAAAAAATAACCAACTGTTAATTATTAAATGTACATTGATAAACAAATCGTATTTCCTTATATGGAGCTTGGGCGAGTTTTGTGATAAGAGAATCACACATCACAAAACGTTATTTACTGAATGTTGTTCAACTTGAATGTTGGGGTGGGGCGGATTTAGCCAATCAAACAAGGATTTCCAAAATGTACATCATTTCCATAATTTAAAGTGAGCTATTGTCCCGCCTTTAAATTAAATGAACAAAAATATGACACTGGCAAGATAAAACTATTTAGTGGAACCATCCTTAGACCTTTGATTGATTAAAGTATTTATTAACAGTATGCAGAACAGGTACATTTCACCTACATTACAGTGGTTTTCAACCAGTGGTCCTTGAGGGGGTTCCAGGTGGTCTACAGCTACATGATGGAGTTGGTAACCAAATGGACCCTTAGACCTTTTAGCGTAATAAAACAAAACCAAATGGACGCATGTGGGTCCATGTTACGCTCTCAAGCGTTAAATACCGGTAAACAACTGCATTACTTAATTTACAAGAAGTCTACACAATTAGAGAATGTAGAATTATTATTTTGAGAAAAAAAATGTTTGCCTGTTGCCTCTTATTGTGGACAAGATCTTATCCAACGACAACAAAATATTCTTTAGTTTAGGATCTGAGAGGCTAAATGTCATCAAACTGTGGTCTGTGGCGCAAATGCTGAATAAATGATGGACCTTGATGTACAAAGGGTGGAAAACCACTGACCTACACCAAGCCTTTGTGAGGAATTAGTGTAATGATATAGTTCAGTGGTTCCCAAACTTTTTCATGTCAAGGACCCCCAAATTGACACTAATGAGCACGCGGACCCCCATTTGAAAACATATGCCAGGGACCCCCCATAAGAGAAGGTTTTTACGGCTCCAGCAGTGATGCTCAACCCGTTTAATTTCAAGTACCGCCCCAGTTTGACATGCATTAGTCTACGGACCCCCATTTAAAGACATTTATATCTCTGGGACCATTTGTATACTCTGAGTTACAGACCCATAGCTGGATTAGCTGGGGCCGCCCTGGAACTCCCTCAAGGACCCCTAGGGGACCCCCTGGAACTCCCTCAAGGACCCCTAGGGGACCCCCTGGAACTCCCTCAAGGACCCCACTTTGGGAACCACTGATAGTTAGTTACTGGCACACCTTCCTGGTCTAATAAAATAGGAATCAATCAAAAACATATCACACACGGTTATGTTTATTGTTTTCTAGTTGCATAAACAAGCATAAAAAGAACATACAAAAAGCAGAAAACCATTGACAGTAAAAACACTAAGAGGGAAGAAAACATTTAAAACAAGGTGAGCTGAGCTGCTCCTCATTAAAACTCACCCTCCTCTTCAATAAACAACTGGAACAGATCACTCTACTCTAAGTTCTGAGTGGATTAACCACTGCAAGAAGCGCAAGTGAACAATCACTTATTGAGTGGCAAAAGAAAGACACATCCATCCCCACTCCTGATTATAAACCCTCCCACCCAGCGTTTTTTGTGTGTGTGTGTCTTGGTCTTTGTAGTCATTATATCCCCAATTCAATACCCTATTATAATAGTGGGATGTAGCGGACAGCTCCATTTACAGCACATTTTAACTTGGAACCGGAAAACATAACAGAATGTTGATATCCCTCAACAGGACCTCTACAGATGAGGGAATGGTTTCAGTGTATGGAAATCAACATTTACAATCAGTTCTAGTAATTTTACAATTCTATGGAACGACGGAGGAGAAGGAAGTAGGAACAACACTACACTAACACTACACGCCTTTTTAGATTTGTTTGTTTTCACATTCCTGTTTCAATGATGAACGATGTAGTGTCTTTGTGTGGTGAGGATGGGAAAAGGTCAGAGGTCTTAACCATGGGTGGCGTCGTCCTCCACGAAATCTTTGGCCTGCTCAGCTGAGATCACGTCGATGTGACTCACCTGAAAACAAAACACACTCCATTAACAACCCATTGTGGACGGGAACACCCTTTGTGTTTTAAGCATTATGTTATACTTTAGCTATTGAAAAATAGCCAATCTACAAGCTCACACCAATGTCACAATGCGACGCATTGTGAGCTTGCAGATCAGCTATTAGGGACGGCATGTTGAAATGAGTTAAGGCTCACCTTGTTTCTGAACTTGACTCCATAGAACTTGTTGGCTGATTCCAACAGCTCAGGCCTAAAGGTGGTGGTGATAAACTGGGCGTTGCCTGACAGTTCCACCATCATATCTGAAAAAAAAAAAAAAAAGCACACACACACACACAACAGAAAGATCAATTTCTCTTTTCCGACATTACATTATTTTTTATTTAATTCCAGACACGATCTGAGCCACGAGCCAGCTACGGAGAGCCTTCTCTTACTGTGATTAAAGATGAGGTGCTTTTTAAAGGAGAATTCCATGCTAGAAGGCTTTCTTACCTTTATTTGTAGTTGATACTGTACGTCCCCACCAAAGAGGTCCAGGTGTTATTTTGTGCAAAACCTCCTTATTGGCTATTTCCCCTACCATAAGCCCTAAATGAATTGAATGGGAGTTTTTGCACAAAATAACACCTGGACCTCTTTGGTGGGGACGTAACGACTACAAAGAAAGGTAAGAAAGCCTTCTAGCATGGAATTCTCCTTTAATCTGTAAATTGGTAGCACCAATGCAAGTGACAAGAAACATTTCTGCCGGGAATTTGTCGCCACACATCTTTCCACTAATTCATAGAAAAATCACGCCATAATGTGAAGTCGAGCGGTGGCTTTGGAGTCAGGCACAGTTGTTGACTGTTTGTGTGTGTGTGTGTGTGTGTGTGTGTGTCAAGCCCTCCCCCCTGGCCTGTGCGTGTGTGTGTGTGTGTTAGTGTTGCGCGGGCCGACCTGTAACCCGCAGGTCTCGCGGGTTAACCGCGGGGCGGGCTGGGCCGAGTCATGACATTTTCACTTTATTTGTGGGCCAGGTTGAGGCGGGTCAAATAATGTATACTGTGATTTTTACAAATGATTATTGTTGCCACGAGTCCTGGGATGAAATTTGCGCAGCCTACCGGATTGTTGCTGTGCTGGTTGATATCTCCTCTCTCCAATTATTAATAACTATTAATCCCCAAACAGCGCACAGCCGCATGTGCTCCGAACGCGCGTGCATGAGCACACCCCGCAGGCACGTAGCGGTAGCGCGGCCGCCGCCACACACAATTATCATTGTCAACTTTTCTCACCACAACGGACATTCTGTATTTACCTTTTCCCTGTGCGTCCTTGAACAGTGGTGAGTTGTGTTTCATGTCTACTTAAGTCATCAGTTAATGGTTGGACTCCATCTTGCCTCTTGTGTTCTGACTGAGTCTTAAGTTCTGACTCACTCCAGAGCGAGTGAAATATTTTATAACCACCAGCAGTCCCTTCCTTCAGCGTGTGTGTGTGTGTGTGTGTGTGTGCGTGTGTTTGTTTGCGCACACGTGTGTGGAGTGTATAAGTGCAAGGAGGACAAGTTAGACAACGACAACGCAAACGTTTTCAAATAGTTTTTCTTAGGTCTTTAGTGGCGTTTTCTTTCAGCGTCTGTGCAGTGACAGTCCTGTTGTTATACTGTAGGCTATGTCTGCGACGCACGGGTGAGTCTTTCTTCTCTCCCCTCAACCTCTCTGTCTCCTCTCAATCTGCCATGTCGCTACGTGTGTGACAAATGAATGGCATCGATGCAATGCGGTGGTCGGAACACCCGTGACTATGCGTGCTTGCCAGTGATATTATTAGCCTTTAAGACAGTTTAGAAGCACCTTTTTTGACAAATAAAAGCCGCGTTCAAAGACATATTTGACGTGCATTTAATGATGGCGGGTTGCGGGCCAGGTCGAGTTGTGAAAATTGATGTGGTGCTGCGGGGCGGGCTGAGCAGAGTCAGATTATTATCACATGCGGGACCTGCGGGTCATGAAAAACCCTGACCCGCGCAACACTAGTGTGTGTGTGTGTGTGTCTGTTTCCTGCAGTGTGTGTGCGTGTGTGTGCGTCCTGCAGTGTGTGTGTGTCTGTCTCCTGCAGTGTGTGTGCGTGTGTGTGCGTCCTGCAGTGTGTGTGTGTGTGTGCTGCAGTGGTCAATGGGAGTGCTTAGTGTGAAAGGCCCGGCATCTGCAAGGGGTCAATAGGTCGTAAGGGGTCAATACTGTAGGTCCTACTCTAGTCTAAACGGACAAGACGTAGGCCGCACGGACAGACGGACACACATATAGCCATGTGAAGGAGCGGTGTGCAGCGCTCAAAAAGCTCAATAGTAAAAGCCCAGATCAATAAACAGGCTCGATAAGGGGCTCATTAACATTAAAACATTAAACATCTGTGTGGAGGCTGTCTTAACACATTATGTGCCCTTTCATTCTTTCAAAATGGCGACCCAGGGTGTCCACTTTTAGACCCACTTCTTTTTACCAAGACGTCCTGGGCACTACATGCGGTAATTCCTAGGACGTCTGTGGACGTTTTGGGCACAAAATGTGTTAACATGTGAGTAAAAGCAAAGAAAATTGCTGGATTAAATGCAATTAAAGAAAGACGAGTTCCCTCGTTTGTGGAGAGAAGAACAAGGTCCTGCGTTCTTGGCATACATTCGGTTAACAAGCTCCATCCCTACATTAACAGCCCAAGAAATGACCAGTCACCACCACAGTGAAATGTCTGTCTGGTTCTTTACCCGAGACGGCCTTCCTGTGCTGGGCGTCGAGGGCCTGGTCGATCTCGTCAAACAGGTAGAAGGGGGCGGGGTCACACTTCTGAATGGCGAAGATGAGAGTCAAGGCCACCAGAGACTTCTGACCGCCAGACAGCTGCTGCATCTCCTTCATCTCAGCCTGCTGCCCTGTGAACGACACCTGAACAGCACACAGAGAGGCCAGATAAGCATTGGCACCTTTTAAAAAAAATATAAAGCCATTGCTGGGATGCTCCCTGACTATATCTGTTCCATGTTGGAATTGAACAATAGCACGTATCAGACCCGCTCTAGTGATTTTTTTAAGGCTCAAGGTTCCTCAGGCTCAGACAGAGTTGGGCAAGACAGCTTTTTCTGTCAATGGCCCAAACTCGTGGAATGAACTTCAAAATTCCTTAAAACCGAGCTCCCTGCCATCCTTCGGTCAGTTCAAAGGAATGCTCCAGAACATTTTTCACCGTGATTGCTCCTGCTTAAATTGATTTATTTTACTGGTAATTTATCCTGATTTATAATGTGTTGATGTATTGTTTTGACTGTGTTTTGACTGTATTGAGGGCTTGCCCTCAACTGTATTTCCGAGTATAAATAAAGGTGATGATGATGACACAGTAACAACATCTCACCCTGCTGCCCTGTGAACGACACCTGAACACCACACAGTAACAACATCTCACCCTGCTGCCCTGTGAACAACACCTGAACACACCACAGTAACAACATCTCCCCCTGTTGCCCTGTGAACGACACCTGAACACCACACAGTAACAACATCTCACCCTGCTGCCCTGTGAACGACACCTGAACACCACACAGTAACAACATCTCACCCTGCTGCCCTGTGAACGACACCTGAACACACCACAGTAACAACATCTCACCCTGCTGCCCTGTGAACGACACTTGAACACACCACAGTAACAACATCTCACCCTGTTGCCCTGTGAACGACACCTGAACACACCACAGTAACAACATCTCACCCTGCTGCCCTGTGAACGACACCTGAACACACCACAGTAACAACATCTCAGCCCTGGAATTATAAGATGTTTGCACAAGGTGCAACTTCTTATGTACCGTGGGCAAGTATTTCAACACTACAGAGATTTTTTCTTAAACACATTTTCATTTGACTCAAATAAAACAAAAGCAGAAGCCATTACCGCAATGTGTAGTCTTTCGACTAGTTCCACAGTTCAGAAGCACATATAGGCCCAGTCTTACCCTGATGCCGACTCCAGTGAACTGGTCCACAGAGGGAACAGTGGTCTGGCTCTCGGCAGAACTTTCACCCTCCTCCTGGGACTGGCTTCCCTCTGCCTCCCCCTTCTTCATCACTAGTGTGGCTTTGCCCCCAGGAACCAGCTTCCGGAATACCTCGCTGAAGTTCTTAGACACCTGGGAGAAGGACAAAAAAAAACAACTCAAAATTAAACTATATAGCGTTGCACCTGAAAATCTGTGATACGGAACAACTTAAGGTTATAATGCCAAGAGAGAGCAAATCATCCGACATGTATCCTGTTGTGTTGTGCCAAACAACACATGATTTTACGTACCTGTTTGAAGGTGAGCTGGATGGCCTCATACTTGATGATGTTACGTACCTGTTTGAAGGTGAGCTGGATGGCCTCATACTTGATGATGTTACGTACCTGTTTGAAGGTGAGCTGGATGGCCTCGTACTTGATGTTACGTACCTGTTTGAAGGTGAGCTGGATGGCCTCATACTTGATGTTACGTACCTGTTTGAAGGTGAGCTGGATGGCCTCATACTTGATGTTACGTACCTGTTTGAAGGTGAGCTGGATGGCCTCGTACTTGATGTTACGGTCTGTTTGAAGGTGAGCTGGATGGCCTCGTACTTGATGATGTTACGTACCTGTTTGAAGGTGAGCTGGATGGCCTCGTACTTGATGTTACGTACCTGTTTGAAGGTGAGCTGGATGGCCTCGTACTTGATGTTACGTACCTGTTTGAAGGTGAGCTGGATGGCCTCGTACTTGCGCTGCTCCAGGACGTTCATCAGCTCCATGATGGAGGTGTGGCCGCGGTCCAGCTCTGCCTGACGCCTGATCAGCTTCTCCTTCTGCTCCGAGAAGTCCACAAACTGGTCCAGGGCCTTCTTGTTCACGTGGCTGTACTTCTTCAGCTCCGCGTTGCACTGCTCCAACTTCTGGAACAGCTGGATGACGGCAAAAAACAAAACAAAAAGTAAAACGTGAATTAGTCACATTGATGACATTTGAAAGGTAATGATAATAATGGCAGAATCGTGAATAAAGACACAGAAAGCAGGGTTAGAGATGCTGGTTGGATATGTAATGCCTCTTACTAGATTCCCATCTGAATCACATTTTAGATCATAGATCGATCAAAAATCATTGTATCTCCAAAGGACATCAACTTAGAAAGTGTCCGCAATATTTTGGCCTCTCATCAACTTGTGCAATCAGTGGCACTGGTCTGGCACGCTAAGCCAGGAGTTCTCAATGTTTCTGGCTGGGGACCCCAGAAACACTTTGGCCATGTCTCGCGACATGTCAGGGTCTGGTACTTTTACCGGTAATAAAAGATGAAATCATTGGTACCTGTTTAAGTGTCATGTTCTGATACTTTTCGAAGGCTTCCTGCGGCAGCGAGCCGAGCTCTCGGATCTTCTTCATGCACTCGTCCTTCTTCTTGAGCAGCATGCCCTGGCGGTTGGTCATCTTCTCCAGCTCCTTGGTGTCCTGGTTGATGACGTCGTTGTGTTCCTTCTCCACGTTCTTCCAGCGGTCCATGCTCTTCACCAGCTCCTTGATCTCGCTCTCCGCCTTGTCCACCAGAACGTCCAGTTCTGGGAATGTTGCGAGAATATAAGCGGCGGGAGACAGTTTTTTGGAAAACTAATAATTGCCGATTTCTAAAACATTGACAACAATTTGAGTTTAACCACTTAAAAGCCTCACAATGCGTTGCGATGTGGGGCAGCGATGTGGCGCTGCTATGCAACTTTCCCCATTGTAAACAATGGGACTCCATTTCCCCCCATCTCATATCGCTTTCTGTCCGTGGGATTGCCCGTATGACTTAAAACTGATTTAAAAACGTGGATTAAACAATGAAAACATAACTCGAATCGCAGCAAAAGTGTTCTAAAATGTATTAACTTGGGCAAATCGTGAATAGTAGTCAAAGCGTTAAGTAAAACACTTTTTTTTCCATCATTGGATTTTGAGAAACAAATTGGAAGTGTGTCACACTTGCCCATTTATTCTCCCGGAATTCTTCCCAGTGAGGGATGGGAGGGGCTGAGACGGAGTGGGAGGGCGCAGTCAGCGCACACAGAAGTCAAGGCAGATGGCTGTGTGTAACGGACGTGTGCTTATGAGAAACAACAAAAATAAAAACTGAATGTTTCCTTTATCCTCGTGTTGCGCTTCTGTGTTCAATATCCAGTATGCTAATTCACAACAACAACTACTACTACTACTACTATGTACTTTTGTGTTGAAACTTTGAATTTCTCCAACAACTATAAACTCCCACGACAGCCTAAGCACCCCCAAAAAACGGGCAAGCGTTACGTACGCCTCGCCTACCGTCGGAGCGCGCCAACGTATCTTTGATACGTTTGTTGATGCCGTCCAGCTCAGAGGTGGTGGCGGTGAGCACCGTGCCTCCCTCCGTCTCGCGCAGCTCGTTCAACTCCTGCACAGAGGGGGAAAATAAAAAGATCACACCCGTGTGAAGTGAGGGGCGCTCTTATAATCGTACATCATCATGACGTAAAAATAGACCCTATGCCCAAGTGCTCAGACACTATGAAGTACAATTGTCCATTCATTGTCAATGGGAATGTAATGTTTATGTAAGACAAAAATCTACACCAATAGCCGAATATAGGAGCTCAAAAAGACCACACGGGAATCACTCAATCCAATTATACTATAACTAAATCAGTGGTTTTCAACCCTTTTCATATAAAGGACATTTAACCCTTAGAAGATGAAAGACGCCAATTGGCGTCTTCATCAGAATTCCGTAAATGATCAATGACGCCAATTGGCGTCTTCACAGTTTTTGATGAATCTAAACATATTAATATGCTCCGAAGCGCTGTTTAAATTCCTGAGCTTATATTCCAACTACATTACCCAGAAAACCCGTGTCACGTGACACACGTGTACGTGTTGCCATTGGAAGCTGGTCCCACCCCCTGTAAACAGTGGGGGCAGAGGGAGTCTTCATAGTTATCATTGTTTTGCCTGTTTGCCGTCTCGCCCGAGCGATTTTCTAGCAGAAAAAGTTGAAAGCAGTACTATTTATTTGAGCGAGTTTTGTGGTAGTAGTATTGATCCATACGCGTCCCAGTCGCCTTCTCCAGGCGGAGTAGCCCTGGTCCAGTGCTTACAGCGAGACTCGCTGCTCCCTCCCTCCTTTTTTCATTGTCTCCCCATCGTCGTCCGATGAGCTATACCGGGAAACCATTGAAGAAGACGATCAACCCGGAATGTTTTGAGGTAATCTTATTGTAGAAAATGCCCTTCTATAGTGATCAGAAATCATAAGATGATCGCTACAAATAGATGCTTGGATAATTACTACTACTAGTCAGATCATGACGCCAGAATGACTCACCACGATGGCCCCCAGCCATTAGCCAGCACCGAAGGTGCTGGCTAATGGTGTTGGTCGGTGCATTGGTGCTGGCTAAGGGCTGGAGGGGGGGTTGGTGTCGATCGGTTGGTTTGTGCAGTACAAATGTATCGTAGCAGGCATGCACGCATGGCAGTACAAGTATTTTATATTGTAGCGTGCCTTATAGGCGATCTGATCTTTAGAGTAATGTTCGCTCCTTTTATTTACTGTCTACAAAGACGGAGAACAAACATGCATCGTTTACTGAAGCAACGCGTGGTTATGATGACGTTGCTACAAGGATCGGAGGGGGGACGGGGAGTGAAGCTAACAGTAGCGTATTATATAAGATCTGTATGACGTTTCATTGACGTCTGAGCTTGCATGATAATTGCATTCATTGTATATTGTATACAATCATGATTGTACATTGTTTAGTGTGTCTCCGTGTGATGATGATGATGACGATGATGTCAGATAGCCTACGTCGTCCCCCCCCCCCCAACTGGCTATTGGCCGGGCTGACTACAGCTAAATGTTTATTTTTTATATATTTAGAACTGGCATCAGATGAGGAGGAGGATGATGATGATGATGATGAAGACGAAGAGTCAAGACTGCGATGGAGTTCTCCGACACTGAACCGGATGCATTCATTCATTTCAGTTGTTGTTTTTTTTAAATTTAGCCTACACACACACACACCGTCAAGAACAACTGGAATGCAGTGGTTTGGGGACACTGGGGAGTTTGGGGACAACTGTTTTGTATGTAGGCCTATTTATTTTCTGTAATATTTATTATAATTGTATTATGTTAGTCATAAAAAATAAAAGACAAGCTTTTACAATGAGTTAGACCTGTCATGGCTATTTTGTTCACTAGTCTGAGGTTTATGGTTTGACTAAGCGAGTTTCAACTGTGATTTACTCTGTAACGGTAGATGGTAAGAACCCAATTTTTTTGTTATAATACAGTATACATTCAAGTCTATATTTTGATACATATCATGGGCACAAAGTCATATCAAAACAATGTCCTTGGATGAGTTTTTTATCAAAACTGTTTCTTCACAACAGGTTTTTGAGATACATGCATGAATAGACACGGTACTGGTAAGACTATGTAAACATGGTATATATCAAAATGTGCGTTAGAATGTCTAATTTTACCCCAAAAAAGAATTGAGTTTATATGATGTTCCATTTCAGAGCTAGGGGGACTTTTAGCTGGATAGGTCAGATTGATCATGACTGACCATGCTATTTATAGATGGCAAAATATCTACAGTGGTACATGTGAGAAACTTTTTATTTTATTTTAATTGAACTAGACAACTCACCCTTTAAAATGAGATATTGCATGGCTATGTACGCCCAGCAGAAAAAAAGTTATTTAGAAAATAAAACTTCAACCGGTCATAACTTTTTTTGTTGTCCTAGAAACACTACCCAGTGTAAATGCAGGCTCTTTTAAATGGCTTCCAACACCACAACTAAACATTTTATCAACTCAGTTCATTTTTTTCCTGGAAGCAGACAAGCCAAGCGTTCTCTGAAGGTCTTTCGTTGTCACACATTCACAGCAGAGAATTTTCAATAAATCATTCAAAAACGCCATTCTGCCATAGAGAAGTCTAAAAACTATATAGAAATCCATGAAACTCTCAAAGAGTTAAGCCCTTGCAGACCCAAAACTAATAAGGGATGTTTTGTTATCGTTGGATAAAGTTTTTCCACAATTCCAATCCATGCTGTATTGATGTTACCATAGCAGGTAAATGTTGATGAAAATGTGTAGACTTCTTGTAAATTAACCCATTTAGACCTGAGGACGCATCTGCGTCACCTTATAGCCTTCAACCACTTTCACCATTAATTTAAACTTTAGCTGGAAAAAAAAAAATCATGAAAATGTGTGCAAATCTTCTTTCACATTGAACGTTTTTAACTCAAATATTTGCTTCTGGGGCAGTGGGGGGGGGGGGGGGGGGGGGGGTCGCTGGAACAACATACAGCTAATTCTGTGTGTCCTTGACATGAAAAGGTTTGAGCACCAGTGCCGCACTGACATTTTGTAGAATCTTGTCTCAGGTCTTAAAACATAAAATGAGTGAAATCACACTCTGTTACAATGTCACAACGTTGCCACACTATTGGTCCAGTTACCTGTTCCACCTGGTCAAGGCGCTTCCGCAGGTTCTCATTGAGGTACGTTTCCACCCTGGTCATGATGCCTTCCAGCTTAATCCTCTCATTCAGAAACTTCCTGTTGTTCTGTGGTCAGAGAGAGAGAGCGACCGACACACACACACACACACACACACACACACACACACACACACACACACACACACACACACACACACACACACACACACACACACACACACACACACACACACACACACACACACACACACACACACACACACACACACACACACACACACACACACACACACACACACACACACACACACACACACACACACACACACACACACACACACACACACACACACACACACACACACACACACACACACACACACACACACACACACACTCTTTATTTGAATCCGCAAATTACAATTAATTTTACAGGGAAATAAAACAAATATGAACAGGGTTGAGAGCATAGAGTAATGAAAGGATAGACTGAACCGAATACTCTGTCGTATTTCAACGGCTCTGTGCGTGGCCATGCACTACAGTACCTGCTGCAGCTGGCGGATCTCGTCGTTGAGCTCGTCGACGTGCCTCTGGTCGTCCAGGCTGAGCTGAGACAGCAGCTCTGTGCCCAGCTCGGCCTTCAGGGACTGCCTGGTGGACTCCATGGCGTGCAGGCTGGCCTCCAGACTCTGCATGCTGCGTTGCTGTAGGAGGACATAGAGAGAGACATCAGGGGAGAAAAACTATTACACTTTAACATAACCCTAGTGTCCTTATTCTGGGTGCACTGAAAACATAGTTCTACAAGATCGTTTGAACTTATATACTTTACTATATCAGCTATTTTCTGCGAAGATTTGGTGCAGAGGGAAACTAGAAAAAGTGCCCCTCGGGGCACAGGTCTCCACCAGTGGCCTCCTGGTGGTGCTATAATAGGCCAATGTGAAATGGGGGACATTTCTTCTTATGCCTTGGAAGCGGTTATTTTACAATGGTCTCAATCATTCAGAAATTGTGTTTGTTCATATGCTTGTCCACTCAGCTCCATTGACTCCAATGTATTCCAGCAGAGTTTCGGCGGCAGTTTGCCACCCAGTGTGACGAATCTGCCGGCTGGAATTGCAGGGTGGAGAATATGACGTTAGCAACCTTTCGGGATGTCCCGATACACTTTTTTCGTTCCCGATCCGATCCCGATACTACAATTTCTGTTAGCCGATACAGAATACAGATACCAGATAATATTTATAATAATAAATAAAATGACTTATTTTATCTTGTGTTTAATTGTAGACTCCTCACTCAATTGTGCACTTGCAGTTTGGGCAACTCGAAAGCACACTCCACATGCCAACATTTTATTTCCCTGCCATAGTGTCAACCCCTTACCCCTGTGTCGGATTGCTGGTTAGACTGGAATATTTGCCGATACCGATATGTCCCGATATAACCAAAAAGGGCTGATACAGATACTTTTCTCTCTACTCGTAAGCTTCCTTGCCCAGAGCCCGTTTCGTTACCTTGGGCATGTAGGTCTTCTCAGACTGCTGCGTCTTCTCCTTGAGCATCTTCATCTCCGACAGGATGACGTCTCTGGAGGCTTTGAACTTCCTCTGCTGCGTCTCCATCTGCTGCAGCTGGTTCATCTGCTGGTCGATCTCGTTGTTGATGCGTGCACAGCCCCACGTTAAGGAAGCACAATAGGGCAAAGTGTGTGCGCGTGTATGGGGTAGGGCACAAGATCATGAAACTTTAGCTGCTGATTAATTATCATACAAATAACTGCTATACCAACATTTCACTGCAGATTGTTTAGAACGAATATTCAATGACTTTCTTGGCCAATTTCGACAGTCCTAATCAGGACCACGGCCAATTCAACTAAAAAGAAATTAAACAATTTTAATTTCGCCTTTATCCAAAAGTGGTTTACCACCGAGGAATCCAATTTTTTAAATACTGTACATGCACATGGGTGGCACTTAGAAAAGAAGACACCATTTCATTTAACCCTCCAGGGCCTATGTTATAATTGGCCGTTTGGGCATGCTTTTGGTTCTTGGGTTTACCTGGTATCCTTTTTTTTCAGGACAACCTCAGCTATAAGACCAAACACTATTTATTTCACTTTGACATACCATAAAATATTTTTGAACCAGAAATACATCGGAAATGAAATTTTGAATTTGTACACTTGTAAAAAGCTCTAAACATGCTCACTAAGCTCACTAACCCTAGGAAAGTTGAATAATTATTTTGAACATGCAAATGGAATAGTCAAATTGAAAAATATTCAAGCTATAGACACATTTCTCCCATAAATGTAGTTATTTTTTGCTTGACAATGTAAAGGCCCGGCGCGCTGAAGGCCCTATTAACCAAACGGCGAGAGGAGGATATGTTCGATGTTTCTGCGCAGGTTCTCATTCAGCTTGGCCTCCAGCTGGCCCAGCTCCTCCTGGGCCTTCTTCATGTCCTTCTGGAGCTCCAGGCGGGACTTCCTGGTGTCGTAGTAGCCTCCCGTCAGAGCTCCACGGCTGCTCACCTGGTCGCCTGCGTGGGGGACGTGTTGGACAGTAGGGATGGAGCTCGTTAATCTTTATTGATAACGAGAATACAAGATTGGCTAGTCCCTTCCTAACATTTTAGTCTAGTTTGTATTCGTTGACAAAATTGTCAATATATTTACCAAATATTTGTATTTCGGTCCGTTTGGTGTTCACACAGGACTTTGTAAAGTGAACCAAATAATAATAACATAATAATAATAATAACAAATGACACGGGGACATGTTAAGCGAACCAAATGGTGAAAAAAAGAAAAGGTCATTTAGCGGAACAATTCACCCAGTGCCAATTATCTAATGTAATCCTGGGCGCTACACTTCCTCTGCCAACCTAGGTGGGCAGCGGACTGACCTCATGCCTCCTATGCATGAGGAGTCCAAGCTGCTTCTTTTCAACACAGGGGGGGGGGGGTACCTACCCTAGGGGACACGGGGAGAACATGCAAACTCCACACAGAAAGGCCCTTTCGCCAACCCCACCTCGGGTATGGGCACTGATGACGCGGAGGGGGGAACACGCCCCCCAGCACCCATAGCGTCCCCAGCGGGAAAAGAACCCAGGACCTTCTCTAAAGCGCCCTTAGTCGACGAAATAAACAATTATGATCAACACATACCCTCCAGAGTGATGCAGTCCATGCCGAAGGATCTGGCGAGCTGCGTGGAAACCTCCATGCTGCGGCAGATCAGGGTCTTCCCAAACACGTGCTTGAAGGCCTTCGCAAACTGGGGACTGTAGCGCAGCTTGCTGATCATAGGAAGGGCATCCTGAAAGGACAAAACGAGAGAGAGCATGATGAGGCACCAGGGTATAGCAAGATCGGACGCCTTCTATAAATTCTGACAGTTTTTAGAAAACCCTATGTTTCTATGTCAGTGGTTCTCAAAATATTGCATGTCCAGGACCCCTAGAATGATATGTAATTGGCCTCCGACCCCCATCTGAAAATATGTTGTTCCAGATTTAAGTTAAAAGCTTTCGCTCTGAAATAATATATATATATATATATATATAAATACATATTTATACACACACACACACACACACACACACAAAGATTTACTGCACATTTTCATAACTTTATTCTCGATTGAATAAAGTGGTATAAAAGTCAATCAGATTAGTAGTATAATGTCGTTTTGCATCTTTGTGACAGGCCTAAACATTCTCCCCTTACTCCCCACACACACAGGAACAGTTTTGACCTGGGTTTTGACATAATTTTGGAAATATTAAAAGTTTCCCATTGCGCACAAGATCATGTGTAGTAATTAAACCCCTCTTTTTTTCCTAAAAAATGCTAAATACCATGCACAAAAATGTAGTATTGATACAATCGATTATTTGCATATAGCAAAATTATTCGATACAGATTATTTGCATTGCAAAACGATACATAGTTAATGTTGCCCTTTTCATGGCTTCGTAAAGGAGAAGAAATGGGCGGCCCATACGTTGGTCTCTGGGTAGGCCGTGTCCCGGACGTCCAGCTTGCTGAGGGGCAGGAAGGTGACCTCTCCAGGCAGCCTCATCTGGTTGAACTCAGTGAGGATCTTGGTGCTCACCTCGTCTGTCTCTACGATGTGGTAGAACAGCCTGGGAGGAGAGAAGGTACACCACCATGGGAGGAGGACGGAGGAAAGGAGAAGAGAGAAAGACTCTGTCTGTGTCTCATAGGAGGGCTGTGGGCAGTTCAGAGACCCGTCCACCAGTGACATCATCGACGGGGAATACAAGCTAATAGAAACTGCAGGCTTTCTAGTCCTGAAAAGTTGCAATGCGAAAATGGAAGTCACCGTTCTCACGATAATGACAATCTAAACATTTTTGTAAAAAAATCTTGTTTAAAAAAAAAAATCTGCCTAATGATGATGTCACTGGTGGACGGGTTTCTGAACTGCCCACAGCCCTCCTATGAGACACAGACCGAGTAGAAAAAAATCGTGCCATTTTATCATGATTATTAGTGAGGACCTATTATATGAAGATAGGTTGAAAAGTGGTGAAGTGGTCCTTTAAGGCTGCCAGCTTTGGTCTTTAGAAGACCACATTCTACAAAATGTCTTCTAAAGTTTCCTGAAAAACCTCATGTTTCTATATCAGTGGTTCTCAAACAATTTCATGCCAAGGATCCTAAAAAAAAAATTATTTGGCCGCCGACCCCCCATCTGAAAATATGTTGTTACAGGGACCCCCCAGAATCAATTATTTGAGTTAAAAACGTTTGCTGTGAAAGAATACATATATATTCAAAGATTTGCACACATTTTCAGGATATTTCAAAAATAGCAGATCCACAAGCTCATAGCGTGTTAAGAGCATTTCTTAGTAGCCACGACTCAATGCACAGCAAATCTGTTGTGTAGCAGTAGAGCATTGCGTGTTTTTTTAAAGAGCTTACCTAGTACCAGCGGTCACCTCCACACAGGTGTAAAAAGCAGGCTCGCACTCAAAGTTGTTCATGACGATGCCGTGGTATCCATTGACGACATGCTGGTTGGTCGCATTCCGGCGGAAAGTCTCCAGGACCCTGTTGATGCTGTCAATACCATTCAGAATACCCTAATAGAGACAGGAAGGAAGCAATTAATCGTCAACTTAAATGTGTGACGTGACAGCCCTAGAGCGATGGTGCAACAACGAGAGACAGACCTTGCCAGTGGCAGCTCTGAGGAGCTGCTGTTTCTTCTCCAGGTCGTCCCGTTTGGCGGTCAGGGCCTGCTGCTCCGCGTTCTCCTCACGCCACAGGTGGCTGGACGGACAGACAGAGACAATCACACACACCGACTGTTATCACACACACCTAGGGCTCTATTTGCGTCCATGCTAAACCCCTTATCCCTAAGCTGCGAGAAGACCCAACGCCGATAAAAGCGCTCGCCGACGCCTTCCCGAGCGTTTCTGAATATCTAGCAGGTTTGATTTTTGGCTCTCTCGCCGACTGGACTATGAACTGGGTTGCGACCGCGTCCCGAGAAGGCCTGAATTACAGCCAATGAGAGCACAGGACAGCTGTGCTCACAGACAGAAAGTCTGTATGTCTGTCTGTCTGTCTGTCTGTCTGTCCGTTTGTATCGATAGATGATAATAATATAACATTTATTCCGTAGGTAAATCCAGGTGTCATAGCTATTAGGCTATATTAGCCTAATATTGCTGTTAAATAGTCTATAAAACCAACGCATCTCACTTGAATAATGTTATTAAAACGCAGGGCAAACCTTTGGGCCACCACGTGCGCTCTGTGTGTGTGTGTGTGCGACGCAGAGAGACAGAATTATTTAATGAAAATCAAGATTTTAGCATCCTGACTCCTCTCTCGCTCTACTTCGCCCTGTATGTTCCCATGAGTGTGCGGAGAGAGAGAGTGAGAGAGAGAGTGTGAGAGAGAGAGAGACACACACACACACACACACACACACACGCAGGCTACGTCCTGTCGGTCTCGCACATGTATCATGGGATCCTGCACCCATACAGTACGTGAGTCAAAATGAATTGAAATAAAAAACAAATGTAGCCTATATGTATCGGGTCTGGATTGCATCGTCTTGCAGTGTGTGATCCCTAGTCGGCGATCAATCGTTGAGTGTGAAAACCACAAAGATATGACAGCAGATTAAAAAAAATAAAAAGACTCCTGTAGTGTGAAATGCATAACGATCAGATGACTCGCCGACAACTTTAAAAGTCCTACAATGTGTAGGGGCCATAAGTCATGCCTAAGATTCAAATTATATTGGGAGGAAGATGGGAGTTTCAAAGAGATGGGGGAGAGAAGTGTTTCTCACTTTCTTTCACTTTGCAACTCGTCTTTTTTGTTCTTCACTTCATAGTAGTTCTTGTCGACCTCCTCAATGCGAGTCTTGACGTCATTGAGTTCTTGATCTTGTTTCTACAGAGGCAAAGAAAGCATTGGCAGGACAAATCCAAGTCAGGCTTTGAATAATATAGCAGCAGAATTTCATGATCTTATATCTCTATTCTAACACAATATATTTTGATATCATTAACCCATTTAGACCTGAGAACGATTCTACAAATGTCTTCTAAATCGTGACAGTTTTCTGAAAAACACATGTTTCTATATCAGTGGTTCTCAAACTATTTCATGTCAAGGACTCCAAACATCTGAAAATATGTTGTTCCATGGACCCCCCCGGAAGCAAAGATTTAAGTTACAAACGTTCACTCTGAAAGAATATATATTCAAAGATTTGCGCCACATTGTCACGATTTTTCAAAAATAGCAGACCTACAAGGTCGTAGCGCAGCACTTGGTGCCGCGCTATGAGCTTGTAGATCTGCTATTTTTCAATAGCTAAAGTATAACATAATGCTTAAAACACCAAGAGGGGTTCCCGCCCAGAATGGGTTAAGGTTGTCCTAATCCGATCACGTGATCGGAAATCGGGGGCCGATCACGTAATTTTCAAATGATCAGAATCGGATCGGGAGCAAATAAACATGATCGGGACATCCCTAGTATCCATATTATGTCCATGTCATGATATTAGACTGGATATTGTCTGTGATTTTGGATATTGTACTATTGTGCTATGGCATAAGTGTTCTATAAAAATGTAAATATCAGATCGGTGAAAAATCGGTACTCAAAATCAAATGATCGGAGCAAAAAAAAACAATCAGACCGATTAATTAATCGGTCCGATTAATCGGTCTGTCTTTACAGATAAATAAGCCCGGTCCGATTAATCGGTCTGTCTTTACAGATAAATAAGCCCAAAGTAACAGCTTGAACAGATCTACAAGCTCACAATATTAAATATTAGGTCCGACTTGCCTAAGCATGCAGTGCAGATACCCTGTTACATGTATTTTTCAAATGTATTATAATTATTCAATGCAGAATGAGATCATATCGACATCGGTAATATCGGTTATCAGCCATAACAGCAATTAATTATATCGGTTATCAATATCGGCCGAAATGTCTCATCGGCACATCCCCAACACATACATTGTACTCCTTCCCCATCGCCTCCTTGTTGGTCTCCGTGTCTTCCAGATCTTTGTGGATGATCTCGATCTGTCTCTTCTTGTCGTGGATGGCGTGGTCCAGGGACTTCAGCTCCTTCTTGATCCACTGGTCTCTCAGCTCCTTGGAGGTGAACTGGCTGCCTCGGCCCTGCTTGGCGTACAGGTCTGTTCTCTCCTGGGTGGCCTTGGCCAGTCTGGTGGGGATGCAGGGGGGGAAGAAAGCAACCTGAGACCAAACTTCTACAAAATGTCTTCTAAAACTGGAGTATGAATACTGAATAGGCCTTTAGTCTCCCTTTGCCACCAGTGTTGTTTTTGGCGGCACATTTTGATTTTAGTTTTAGTCATTATAGCTTTCATTTCGTTTTAGTCACATTTTAGTCACCTGGAATGTTTTAGTCGACTAAATCTACAGTTTATTTAGTCAACTAAAATGTATTTTCTCTGGCCTTGATGCCGTCATAATGACTGATTTTACACTTGCTGAAAATAGCCGACCTACAAGCTCACAACGTTGTGAGCTTGTAGACCTGCTATTTTCAGTGTAAAATGACTTTTACTGGATCTCTTGTCCACTAGTCCCTTCCTAACATTTTAGTCTAGTTTGTATTTGTTGACAAAATTGTCACTATATTTAGTCTTAGTCATCGTAGCTTAGTTTTCATTTAGTTGCCAGTTTGTCAGTGAAAGGTAGTCGACGAACATTTTTCGTCGTAGTTTTAGTCGACTAAAACAACACTGTTTGCCACAGGGTAAAAGCGGCTGTGATGCGAGTCATCCCTACCTTGCGATGCTCTGCTCCTCCTCCTCCTTCTTTGCTCTGAACTCGGGCTCCGTCTTCTCCAGCTCCGTCTGCTTCTCCTCAATCTTCTCCAGCAGCTTCGTACGCTCATTCAACAGGCGTTTCTGGACGGAGAACGTAAAGAGGATGTCAAAGAAGTTGGACAAGTTATGTAGAGAAATGTCAGAGAAAACTTTAAGTTGTTTTTCATGAGATTCCATGTATTACTTTGTGCATGCTTATTTTTAACTCCTGCTCCCTCAATTGGGACGATCCCTGTCCGTTACCAGGGAGTTCACAGAATAGAATCTCACAACTGAAAATGTTTGTATGGCCAAGTCCTAATGTGCGATTTGTGCGTGAAAGGAGCCCTCCGCACTAGCGCCGATTCTTAAACAATTAACATTATGATCTTCTACTTAGGCTAATATTGTTATTAGTCTACAGATCCCCATTTAATGGCATTGCTATCTCTGAGACCCACATTTATATTGTAAGATAGTTCATTTAACTCTGAGAGTGTACAAATGAAACCAAATGGACCCATAAGGGTCCATTTGGTTCCATTTGTACACAGTTACAGACCCATAATTTGGTTCCAAACTATCATTTAGCTGGGGACCCCCTGGAACTCCCTCAAGGATCCCTGGGGGATCCTCCCCCCCCCCCCGGACACCACTTTGGGGAACCACTGGTATAGAGTTCAGAATGACTCTTCCGTACCAGTGTTAATTTCGTCGACTAAAACTAAAAGTGTTCGTCGACTACCTTTTTTCACTGACAAACTAAATGAAAACTAAGCTATGATGACTAAATCTAAGACTAAATATACTCACAATTTCGTCAACAAATAAAAACTAGACTATAAAATGTTAGGGACTAGTGGACAAGAGATCCAGTATAAGTCATTTTACACTTGGTTGCATGCTGAAAATAGCATCAAGGCCCGCCAAAACACAAGAGACTATGACTAAAACTAAAATCAAATGATGCTGCCAAAAACAACACTGTTCCGTATACCTTCTGTTCACTGTTGCCCTTCAGATCATCCTGCAGGTCTTTGGCCTTCAGCTCCAACTTGGTCCTCTGCTTGATCTGCTCCTGGCGCTCGGCCCCCAGCTGCTCCCTCTCCTCCTTCATGGCCGAGATCTTCGCCTTCATCTCTCGCACCACGAGCTCCGTCTCCTGCAGATCGGGGGGGGGGGGGGGGGGGGGGGGGGGGTCTAAAGCGTTATTCATAGTCCGATTTATCGGTGTTGAGGTGACCACCGCTACAACATGACGTCACTGAGCCGCAGTGAAGAGCAAACCACCGCTCTCCCCAGCCCTTCTCTGTTTTTACTCAACACCGCTCCACATTATTACAGCTCCGGTGGTCACCTCACCACCGGAGCGGTGGTCACCTCACCACCGGAGCGGTGGTCACCTCACCATCGAAAATCCAGACTATGAATAGGCCTTAAAAGGTTTATTTATGTATGATTGAAAATACACCATAGGGGCTATGCTGGTGGCATAAGGCGGAGGATGGGTAGTGCTGCACGATTCTAGCTCAAATGTGAATCTCGATTTTTCCTCCGCAAGAATTGAGATCACGATTCTCGAACGATTCCATTTATTTTTTTCCCCATGAAAATACTTATTGTCTTTTAGTCTGTAGTTGCTGAACATTACTACATTCACTGTGGCTTTAAACAGACATCAAAGTGCTCAACTTAAACCTCTTAGTCTAAAAGTGTAAAATGAATTGGACAGCCAACTAGTGGTGCAAGATCTCAGTAGGTGTCTGAATCTAGATCTCCATCCTTTTTCGATTAGTTGTGCAGCGCTACGGGGATGTGTGCCACCGTTTGTCTAAAACCACCTACAAGGGTCCAAACGACATTATATTGCCCATAGTACTCTACATGGAGGAAGACAATTACACCATCATGAATCAAATGGTGCAACATTATACATATGTACGAGACATACTTTTTCACCTGAGAACTCACCTGAGAATCCCCCTTTCCCAGCCCACATTGTGTCAAAAGGTTTGAACATCCTGGATCATAATAGTTCATTGACTCTTTTACCTCCACTTTGTCCCTGGCTTCCTGCTGTGCATCACGCAGCTGTCTGGATTTGTCTCCACAGCTCTCTCTCTTTGAAGACAACTGAAAAACAACGGACAAAAAAGCACTGCAGTCTTACGGTCATACGGTTGAATGGGGTTTCTAGGTGTAAGTATGTAGGACTAGTAGCATGCCAAAGTTTGTGCTATTGCCATTGAGAATGCATTGGGCGTTTAAGTTAAATACGGGGAGGAAATATGACAGCAAACTGCCTGTCATATTTTCTCCCTATTCCAAAGCCCCCCCAGGTACATTATATATTGAAACTATTTTCAGCAATGGTACACTTATTTTTTCAGTGGGTAGATCTTGTTGAGCTGGTCATTTTGAAAGTAGATCTCACGTCATAAATGTGTGGGCACCCCTGTTCTAGCCCCTAGGATGACCCGAGGCCCACCACTTAAAAACCACATGCTACGGTGCCCAAATGAACTCAAACTGAAGCAATTCAGTAAAGGTCAACACTTCCTCCTGGGGTCATTTTAGGGGCTGGGACCTCCAGTAAAAGGCCTAAATACTCTCCAAGAGTTGGGGAACAACATATCAAGAGAGTGGAGTGGTAGGCCCTTGGATTGACCCAGGACCAGTGATTAAATGTACCCCACTGAAAAATAGCAGATCTACAAGCTCGTAGCGTGGCACTCGGTGCCGCACTACGAGCTTGTAGATCTGCCCAAAGTTGAAGGGCTTCAACCTTCGGTACTGGGTAGCTGAAGTTGAAGCTCTGCCCTTCAACTTTGGGCACTTTTACATGTAGGCTGACCCAAAGTTGAAACAGTTGCAAGGGGGACATCTTTGGGCATGGGGTCCTCATCGTTGGATATGTTGTTCCCACAACCAAGAAGAGTATTTTACCCTTTACTGGAGGCCCTAGGCCCATGAGGAAGCGTTGACCTTTACTGAATTGTTCCAGTTTCAGGTCATTTGACCACCTAACTTCAGATTTGGGCACAATTACACCATTGCTTCGGTTTCAGTTCATTTGACAACCTTCTTTCAACTTTGGGCACTTTTACATGTAGGCTGACCCAAAGTTGAAACAGTTGCCAGGGGGACATCTTTGGGCCTGGGGTCCTCATCATTGGATATGTTGTTCCCACAACCGAGAAGAGTATTTTACCCTTTACTGGAGGTCCTAGGCCCTAAAATGACCCCATGAGGAAGCGTTGAACTTTACTGAATTGCTTCAGTTTCAGGTCATTTGACCACCTAACTTCAGATTTGGGCACCCTAACATGTGGTCTTTAAGTGGTGGGCCTGTGGTCATCTTAGTGGCTAGGAGGTCCAGTGAAAGGCCTACATACTCTCCCAAGATGGAGGAACAACATTTTACAATCTGGGAACCCTTATAGGCCTTTTTTATGGCTACAGTGCGACTGGTTCAATCCTACCCTAAATCTAGGCCTAAGACATGACACCTTCTAGCGGCTAGAAGGTCCAGGGAAAGTCCTACATTGTAGGACTAGTAGCATGCCAAAGTTTGTGCTATTGCCATTGAGAATGCATTGGGCGTTTAAGTTAAATAACTCAGAAACTACAAATCAAGTAAAAAGTTCCAGCATTTGTCTTCACAGTAAGCTGAATTATAAAATGTGTGAATGGAGTTTCTAGGTGAAAGTGATTTTTTACGTGCCATTGAGCCCCATTATAAATTTATCAAATTTGAAAGCACTATATTTCTAAAACTATGAAACATTTCAAAGATTCCATTTCAGGCAAACATGTCCACTGTAAGATGAACCTAAATAGGTTTGAATGGGGTTTCTATAGGTGTAAGTATGTAGGACTAGTAGCATGCCAAAGTTTGTGCTATTGCCATTGAGAATGCATTGGGCGTTTAAGTTAAATAACTCAGAAACTACAAATCATTTCAAAGTAAAAAGTTCCAGCATGTGTCTCCACAGTAAGCTGAATTAAAATGTGTGAATAGTTTCTAGGTGAAAGACATTTTTGACGTGCCATAGAGCTGCCATTGAGCCCCATTATACATTTCTCAAATTTGAAAGCACTATATTTCTAAAACTATGAAACATTTCAAAGATTTCTTTTCAGGCAAACATGTCCACCGTAAGATGAACCTAAATAGGTTTGAATGGGGTTTCTAGGTGTAAGTATGTAGGACTAGTAGCATGCCAAAGTTTGTGCTATTGCCATTGAGAATGCATTGGGCGTTTAGGTTAAATAACTCAGAAACTACAAATCATTTCAAAGTAAAAAGTTCCAGCATGTGTCTCCACAGTAAGCTGAATTATAAAGTGTGAATAGAGTTTCTAGGTGAAAATAATTTTTTGACGTGCCAATATCTGCCATTGAGCCCCATTGTGAATTTCTCAAATTTGAAAGCACTATATTTCTAAAACTATGAAACATTTCAAAGATTTATTTTCAGGCAAACATGTCCACCGTAAGATGAACCTAAATAGGTTTGAATGGGGTTTCTAGGTGTAAGTATGTAGGACTAGTAGCATGCCAAAGTTTGTGCTATTGCCATTGAGAATGCATTGGGCGTTTAAGTTAAATAACTCTGAAACTACAAATCATTTCAAAGTAAAAAGTTCCAGCATGTGTCTCCACAGTAAGCTGAATTATAAAAAAGTGTGAATGGAGTTTCTAGGTGAAAGTGCTTTTTTGACGTGCCAATATCTGCCATTGAGCCCCATTGTGAATTTCTCAAATTTGAAAGCACTATATTTCTAAAACATTTCAAAGATTTATTTTCAGGCAAACATGTCCACCGTAAGATGAACCTAAATAGGTTTGAATGGGGTTTCTAGGTGTAAGTATGTAGGACTAGTAGCATGCCAAAGTTTGTGCTATTGCCATTGAGAATGCATTGGGCGTTAAAGTTAAATACGGGGGGGGGGCATATTTTGACAGCAGAATGCTGCCCGTCATAATCCCTATTCCAAAGCCCCCCCAGGTACATTATATATTTAAACTATTTTCAGCAATGGTACACATCATTTTTCAGTGGGTAGATCTTGTTGAGCTGGTCATTTTGAAAGTAGATCTCACGTCATAAATGTGTGGGCACCCCTGGTTTATATGGAAGTAGGGCTCAAAAAGGGAAGCCGTTTAGGGTCATAGTCGCCCGAGGATATTTTGGAATGCAAAAAACAATTAACAATTAGAACAGCCACAGCAGGCATTTAACGGCCTTTGGCTGGTGGCCAGCATTAATTTACAGAAGCATATTACCAAATGTGCGAAAAGCCAGTTAATTTTGAACAAGTTGCGTCCCCATGGAAAACAAGCACTTGCCCGGTCAGGCAACTTGAAAGCTAGCCTGGCCCAGCAGGCGTGCTTTCTGGTCTAGAGGGGCGGGTAGCCTGGCCCAGCCAGCGTGCTTTCTGGTCTAGAGGGGTGGGTAGCCTGGCCCAGCTAGCATGCTTTCTGGTCTAGAGGGGAGGGCGCGCTTGGAGCAAGCGCTGGAGAATATTGGTTCACCGATCAGAGCCCACCCCCCTGCCCCCCCCTGGTAGAAAACGGCAGAGAAAACTGACGTCACTGTATTGAGAACTATATTGAAATCAAAATCAAACTCCTACACCAGGAAATGTCTCACGTTCCCCCAGGCTTTCATTCTTTGAGACGTAGCGAAATGAAAATAACAGCCTGGGTACCGAGGCACTTTAAGGCACTTTTAATCATTCTTTTAATCAGTTGACATAGTATGACGCAGAGCAGTAGTACAACAAACGCATTTCGGCGTTCAAGATTTACCGCACCCGGGAAAGATGCTCAGAGTGTTTAAAAGCAACTGGAGCTATTCTCCATATGCAGACCGCGGCCATCTTACCATATAAGTTAATGGCAAGGTGCTACCTAGATGCAACTTCCATTGACAGCCCATTCATCCAAACAGAAAAGTCCTATCCGATTGTATAAAACAACGTCAAACTCACCAACATTGCAGCTGTACGGAAAGCTTGAATTATTCTCTTTCTATCCTCAACGTGTTTGTTTTTCATAAAAGTCCACTGCAGACATGTTATGAGCTACTTTGTGTCCTTGCAGGTGATTCTTTTTCTAAGTGCTGGAGTTTGGAAGTGCTTGTTAGATACTGTATCACTCAACTGCCCATGCGTACCACGCGTTTTGAATTAGCACATAATGCAAGAGGCAGCAGGACATTGCTTTAGTGAAAACGAATGCTTCCAAACTCTGATGGAAACATGGCCACGGTCTGCAAATGGTCAATTACCCCGATAAAACAACCTTTAGTGTCAACACCTGTACTTCATTACCTGGTCCAGTTTGGCACGGGCCTCGTTGAGCTCCATCTGGTAGATGGTGTACTCCAGGGCTCTCCTCATCTTGTCCCACTTCTGGTACTGAGCCAGCTCCTCCTTCTCATCCGCCAGGGTGGTGAGGCGCTCCTCGATGTACTGGAGCAGCTCGAAGATCTTCTCTCGTTTACCCTCTGGACGCACAGTGGACAGTGGACAGGAGGGACACACAGTAGACAGGGACGACGCACAGTGGACACAGTGGACAGGAGGGACGCACAGTGGACAGGGACGACGCACAGTGGACAAGGACGACGCACAGTGGACACAGTGGACAGGAGGGACACAGTGGACAGGAGGGACACAGTGGACAGGAGGGACGCACAGTGGACAGGGACGACGCACAGTGGACACAGTGGACAGGAGGGACGCACAGTGGACAGGGACGACGCACAGTGGACACAGTGGACAGGAGGGACACAGTGGACAGGAGGGACACAGTGGACAGGAGGGACGCACAGTGGACAGGAGGGACACAGTGGACAGGAGGGACGCACAGTGGACAGGAGGGACAGGAGGGACACAGTGGACAGGAGGGACAGGAGGGACACAGTGGACAGGAGGGACGCACAGTGGACAGGAGGGTCAGGAGGGACACACAGTGGACAGGAGGGTCAGGAGGGACACAGTGGACAGGGACGACGCACAGTGGACAGGGACGACGCACAGTGGACAGGGACGACGCACAGTGGACAGGAGGGACGCACAGTGGACACAGTGGACAGGAGGGACGCACAGTGGACACAGTGGACAGGAGGGACACACAGTGGACAGGAGGGACGCACAGTGGACACAGTGGACAGGAGGGACAGTGGACAGGAGGGACGCACAGTGGACAGGAGGGACACACAGTGGACAGGAGGGACACACAGTGGACACAGTGGACAGGAGGGACGCACAGTGGACAGGGACGACGCACAGTGGACAGGGACGACGCACAGTGGACAGGGACGACGCACAGTGGACAGGAGGGACGCACAGTGGACACAGTGGACAGGAGGGACGCACAGTGGACACAGTGGACAGGAGGGACACACAGTGGACAGGAGGGACGCACAGTGGACAGTGGACAGGAGGGACACACAGTGGACAGGAGGGACACAGTGGACAGGAGGGACGCACAGTGGACAGGAGGGACACAGTGGACAGGAGGGACGCACAGTGGACAGGAGGGACGCACAGTGGACACAGTGGACAGGAGGGACACACAGTGGACAGGAGGGACACACAGTGGACAGTGGACAGGAGGGACGCACAGTGGACAGGGACGACGCACAGTGGACACAGTGGACAGGAGGGACGCACAGTGGACAGTCACAGGACACATTTTTATTAGCAGTGGTGGAACTCATATCTTTGCTTCTGGCTGGAACAACATATTTTCAGATGAGGGTTGGTGGTAATTACATAAATCGTTGCTGTCGGGAGGAAATCTCATAAATCCATTTTTGAGGTTTTAGATTTTTTTGTCCATGTGGGCGTGGCACCTCAGGTGCACGACACAAAAATAAAGAATCTATCTATCTTATAATGGGTTAACCCATTTTGGACTGAGGACGATTCTAAAGAAATTACTTCTAAATCCTATCCTAAAAACCTATGTTTCTATGTTAGTGGTTCTCTAACTAATTCATGTCAAGGATCCCAGAAATCATCTGCATTTGGCTGCCGACCATCATCTGAAAATGTTGTTCCAGGGACCCCCCCCCCTTTCAGCCTGTTAAAAACACGCTGAAAGAATATATATTCAAAGATTTGCGCCACATTTTCACGATTTTTCAAAAATAGCAGATCTACAAGCTCGTAGCGCGGCACTCGATGCCGTGCTATGAGCTTGTAGATCTGCTATTTTTCAATAGCTAAAGTATAACATAATGCTAAAACACCAAAGGGGGTTCCCACCCAGAATGGGTTAAAAGATGTGTCCGTTACCCGTCTCCTTCATGAGGGAAATGCTTTCCTCTTTGCGCTCGTCGTACACGCGGGTCCCCGCCACTTCTCTCAACAGTTTCAGACGCTGAGAATCAGGAGCCGTTGCCATTTGGTTGATCTGCAACAACAACAAAATCCATGCTGATGAGTTGAGTGTATCTTCACGGCAGTGTTGTTTTTGGCAGAACATTTTGATTTTAGTTTTAGTCAGTCTCTTGAATAGTTTATTTAGTTTTAGTCACATTTTAGTCACCTGGAATGTCATAAGATTTTAGTCGACAACATCTACAGTTGATTTAGTCGACTAAAATGTATTTTGGCGGGCCTTGATGTTGTCGTAATGACTGATTTTACACTTGCTGAAAATAGCCGATCTACAAGCTCACAGCGCGTAATAAGTCATTTTACACTTGGTTGCATGCTGACAATAGCAGATCTGCTATTGTCAGCATGCAACCAAGTGTAAAATGACTTATACTGGAGCTCTTGTCCACCAGTCCCTTCCTAACATTTTAGTCTAGTTTTTAGCTGTTGGCGAAATTTAGTCTTAGTTTTAGTCATCATAGCTTAGTTTATTTAGCTTCCATTTAGGTTTCATCAGTGCAAAAAAGGTAGTAGTCGAATGCAAAAGTCAGACAACAAACACAATGTATAAAATAAGGATTACAACATCCCCCAAGATATTGTGACAACGCCCACTACAATAGTAAAGTAAATTTCCCATTCCCTTGTGCGGGCACAAAAGTCACTTGTCCGGAGCACGAGCACACACAAATACATTTTAAATCAACTAACTGTAAGTTGGTTTTGGTGAATACATGATTGAATATTAGATGAATATTCTCAGTTTACAAGAAATACAAGAATTTAAATTGGCGGCTGTTCATAGCTACTGTGGAGTCAGTACTGCTGTATGGGGCCGAGACATGGACCCTTACAATACATCAGGAAAAAGCCCTGGATGGAGTCTACACAAGAATGCTACGAATGGCACTAGGTGTCACATGGACGGATCGCATCAGAAATGTGGACCTCTATGGGGACCTAACACGGGTCACGGACAAAGTCAGAGAGAGAGAAGAATGAGCCTCATTCGCAGGGCACTGCACCAGGCACCCAGAACTTGAGGCAAGTAAATTGACCCTATGGGAGCCAACCCAGGGCAAAGCCAGGAGGGGAAAGAAGCGTACCACCTATGTAGATGTGCTGCGGCGCGACAGCTTGGCTGACTACACTGAAGAGCTCAAGAACCTGATGTTGGATAGGAAATTGTGGAGGGCAGCGATCCAGGAATCCCGAGTTGGTGTTGGCTAGAGTAGACCTCACTCTCGCAGCAACTAACTAACTAATAAACCAATTTCATGAGTAATACAACAGAGTGGTAGTAATCGCGTGAAGGTGCCGCTCACACTTACCTTTCCCTGTTTGACAATGTAGTATGGGTTACTGCGAGAGAAGCCAGCACTTTCCAACAAGTTCATGACATCATTCTTACTGTTACAAAAGAAAAGCAGAACCACAGAAGTAAACAAATGTGCGTTCACAACATTGATGGTTTTACAGCGATGACGGACAAGCAGCTTGGCTGACAGCAGTACTTACGTCACCATCTTTTTGTCCAAGAAATACTGGTCCTTCTTGGCACCAATGACACGGCGGAGGGCTACCTCCTCTTTGTCGATCTGAGGGGAGGCAAACACAGCAGGCTATTATGTCAGACTTTTTCCCGTTTTTGTAGGCCTCAAGATCAGCTAGAATGCTAGATTAAAGTCACCAATGTACAGTTTTGAAATGTACAAATATTAAAAAACAAAAACTTTTTATAATTTTTTTTACATAATAGGTAGTCAACTAGTAAACTAGTAAAAATCCATAGAAGTGAAAGCCCTAGTTAGAACAAGCTTTTGTGATCAAAGCACGTAGTATTAGCAATATCATCAACTGTCGAATGGACAGACATTTATTTTGCTTTTTCTGCAGTACAAGAGTAGGATAGATAAGTACATCAAGTTATTCCATCCATGAGTAACTGCTGCACTTCAGACATGGATGTTAAAAATGCAAGATGCATGAGTATTCAAATGGGCATTTATTATGAGCTGTCAGAAGATTTAAGTAGATGTGTATTAAAATGAAATGGTCTTACCGGCAGCCTGTTGTCACAATTGTCAAACATAATCTCCACAAAAGCCGAAATGACACGAGGCCCAGTTCCCTCCTAGAAAACAAACAGATTTTTTCACACATCATTAATTCTTTTTATGAACGATCCTAACACAAACATACATTTTTCTGTCTAAAGGGCCTTTCAAACGTGAAGCGATATAACGTGCCTATAGTTAATTTTCAATGAGAGCTGCGTTTTTGCGTGGGGCACTGGGGAGCAGTCGCGGTGCGACAACGCAAGCGTATTTACATGAGCGCGGTCCCGTGAATTTGTTGCGCGCGTGCTCGTTACGTGACACACCCGCGACTCCCCAGACCTGGATTCTGTTTAGCTTATTTTTAAAGCTTGCGTTGTTGCGCCCCTCTTGAGCAGACCTGGAGGAGTTGATCCAGGCAACAACGCCTGCGTTCCTCGCTTCCCGTTTGAAAAGCCCTTAACAATGTATCTTGTGCAAATAATGCACGAGACACAGCATAAAAGTTAACCATCAAAAACATTCTGTGGGAGTTTTGACATTTTGAATATTACTTACATGGAGCAAGGCCAGTCGCTGCTCCGGACGAAGGTGACTGAACTCGTCACTGAGCACAAACTGAATGGCTAAAGAGAAGAAACAAGAACCAGAGGTCAGCCTAGTCAACCAATGGTTCAAGGCATTACAATTTTTTTTACCTTGCCGTCTTTCAAGTCAAGTCTTTCGTCAAGTTAGTAATGTTTTTGCTGCGCTGTTCAATCAACAAAACTCCACAAAAACAAAAAGGATGTTCTAGCGCAAATAATTTATCTTAGTTATATGTTGGGAGTACCTACCATAGAAAAAGTTGCTTTTTCCTGACCCATTTCGTCCAACTGTAATCGACAGGAAATAAATAAGCATTTAAAAAAAAGCATTACTGTATCTGGTAGGGATGTGTGAAAGTGTCCGAAATGAAAATTGATTACTATAATTCATTAAATAAATAAATAAATAAACAGACATTATGCTTTGGACTTAACAGTACTAAATGGTGCATTTATATAGCGCCTTTATCCAAGGCGCTTTACATAGATTGTGCATTACATTCACCCATTCACACATTCATACACCGATTGCGGCGGAAGCCATGCAAGGTACCAACCAGCACATCGGGAGCAATTTGGGGTTCAGTGTCTTGCCCAAGGACACTTCGACATGTAGACAGGAGGAGCCGGGATTCGAACCGCCGACCCATGGATCATTGGACGACCTGCTCTACCTCTTGAGCCACAGTCGCCCCAGTACTCACCAATGACATTATGCTTTGGGCTAAACGGGTCTACAACAGTTTGGTCCCTGTAACTTCGGAACCCCTGGATGATGACCTGGAGAATAAACAGAACAATGATTTGGCGGCGGCAACACATACACACACACGGCAAACTAGGGGGTCATTTAGGGGAGAATCAGCTGTTACCTAAAATCTTCTCTCATGGGGGTCCCTGGAATAGCTTTTCACATGGGGGTCGGCGGGCTAATAAATGTCGATTTGGGGGTCCTTGACATGACAAAGTTTGAGAACCACAGCTGCTATAGTTTACCTGGAAATGGTATCCTACAGTTTCAATGTACAGATGATTGTGTTTGACATTGTTTTTAGACTGATGCTTATTGTAAGTGGCTCAGGAAGAGAGTCTGCTAAATCAGTGTTTCCCAAACTTTTTCATGTCAAGGACCCCCACATTGACACTAATTTGCCCGCGGACCCCCATTTGAAAAGGTATGCCAGGGACCCTCATAAGAGAAGATTTGTACGGCTCTAGCAGTGATTCTCAACCCTTTTAATTTCAAGGACCCCCAGTTTGACATGCATTTTAGTCTACAGAGCCCCATGTTTTAATGTAATTTCTATCTCTGGGACCCTCAATTTATATTGTAACATCAATGTAAATTTAACTCTGAGAGTGTACAAATGGAACCAAATCCATTTGGTTCCATTTGTACACTTGACTCTCAGAGTTACAGACCATGCTCCATAACTTCAATTAATCAGAATAAGTCACTGAACGTGTAGCATACACGCACCGGCTTTGAATTAGCACATAAATGCACGATACATTAATGAAAACTAGTGCTAAATATAACTAAACTGAACTAAACTACGTAAACCATGTGCTGTCAGCTTACCTGTTTGATGTACATATTGCTGCTTAAATTGGGCTTGTTTCCTTGTGCCGACGGTAAACTAGCTGCTCTCGGTTGGAAAAGATGGGAATTTAATGTAATAGTCCAGACTAACAACGGGTATAAATTTATATTGCATTAAAATATATTGGACCAAACAGAACAGCGTGGAAATGATGCCAAATTAATGATGGCGTGGATGGGAGGGGAGAATGGAATTGGATTATACCATTAAGTTAACAGGGGGCGTTTCAATTGTATGACCATATGGAATTATATGCCATGTACTGATACATGAACTTGGATTGTATTGTAGAACCAAAATATTGTTTTTATATATATAATGACCTGATTAAATGATGAAATGTATGTTCACTACGTTATTGTATTTATTAAGCCTCGTTACACCCCCGTGTTTTTAAGTTGGTACGGTCTGGGGTGGAAAGGTAAAATTGGACTGTCCAGTTTGGCGCTCCAACGTTTGAAGATAACTCTAATACCTGACTCCGCCAGATGGGGGTGCTATTGATTCACATTGTTGTGAAACAAAACATGATTGTGAAGCAAGTAGTAGTGCAGTCAGTGGTTCCCAAACTTGTTCATGTCCAAGGACCCCCAAATTGCCACTAATTTAGCCCGCGGACCCCCATTTGAAAACATATATGCCAGGGACCCCCCCCCCCATAAGAGACCCCCATTTAATGGCATCTCTGGGACCCCCAATTTAAATATTGTAAAAACCACTGTTAATTTAACTCTGAGTGTACAAATGGAACCAAATGTTAGGGTCCATTTGTACACTCTCTGAGTTACAGACCCATGTGGGTCCATTTGGTTCTGGGGGACGCCCTGGAACTCCCTCAAGGACCCCTGGGGGTCCCCGGACCCCACTTTGGGAACCACTGCTCTAGTCCAGTGCAGGTTTTCAACCACGGACCACCATTTGATGACATTTAGCCTCTCAGACCCATTTGAGCCACGGACCATTTGATGACATTTAGCCTCTCAGACCCATTTGAGCCACGGACCATTTGATGACATTTAGCCTCTCAGACCCATTTGAGCCACGGACCATTTGATGACATTTAGCCTCTCAGACCCAAACTTATAAAGAATATTTTGTTGTCGTTGGATAAGATTTTGTCCACAATTCCATGCTGTATTGATGTTGGTATACCATTAGGAGAGATAACAGGCAAATGTTGATCAAAATGACAATTATACATTCTCTAATGGTGTAGATGCAGATGTTTAACAATAATGTACCTCATGAGAGTGTTAATGTAATTATTACGTTCGAAAGAAGCTGAAGAGGACGTCGGGATATGGGGATGAAGTTCTTGTTTATATAAGAAAAAAGGTGTACATGAAAAGTGCAGAAAATGAATCTTTAGGTATTATTTTGTCATACGAGCTTTCTCTCGGCTACTGGCTGCTATTCTCCACATGCATCAACAACAAACTAACGAAAACCCGGCTTTTTCTCACCGGATATCCGGCTCTAGATACAACTTAGCATCATGGGAAATGCAGTTTTAAGAATCGCTTAGTAGTGAATACAAATAGAAATAACAATTCTAAATGAAATCAATATATACTGTAAATAAATCAATTATTTTTAACTCAATAAAGTCCTTTTAAACTGTAAATAGTAATAATATAAAATAAACAGCTTTCAACTATTATGCAATGAAATGTCACAAAATATTAACCAATGTAACCCAAATTAAGTTACAACAAGTGTAAAATGAAATGGACCCATACGGGTCCATTTGGTTTAATTTTACACTCTTAAGAGTTTAAGATCTACAAGGGTCCATTTGGTTATCAACTCTCCATCATTTAACACATTCTGGGCGGGAACCACTTTTTGATGCTGCTAAAACTTAGTTCTGAAACTTAGTTAGACTGAGGCCGTTTTTAGAATCGGCCTCAGTCTAAAATGGGTTAAAAGATAATGGCCATAAAGGCCTATTCTGTTATTTCAATCTTGTATTTCCTGTTACCCGCACGGAAAACATAATGCGACAATTATCTATAAAGGCACAAATTCGTTAATTGGAGAATATGAAGTTGTGAAACACAATAGGACAGTTTATTTTTAACATTTCCTTTATTGTCATAACGTGACAACAATATTTCAATGTTCGTATAGTTTTTTTGTATATTACAACTGTAGTTGTAATATTACCCAATTACTACCCAGCGTCGATGAGAAACCTATTCTCCAAAGAAAGTGGCAAGTTCTATGACAGAAAAAATAAAAACAAACTAAAAATAGTCACAATAGTGAGAATGTGATCCATATATATAAATATTTAATTAAAAAAAAAGACATATTTTGCCTAAATGAGAAAAGCAGCAAAATATACCAACCTACATTTTTGAAAAGAAAGTCTTACATTTCCATGGATCACAAATTGCGTCACACAGTACCAAAACGTAACATCTCTACATCTACAGCGTATTAGTGCATCCAACATCCATAAAGCACATTATAATTCCCCGAACTGAGCACCAAACTACACAGCTTCCCACCAGATAAAACAGATTGCTAACGCATTCAACATTCAAACAATCCACTTAGCACCAAAATAATATAATATGCTTAAAGCTGCTAGACAGAATAACAAATGTAACAATGCTAAGTTAAGTTATTGATAACTTAAAGGACACTAAATACATAAAGCACACAAGTGCAAATGAAAAATCTATAAAATAATAAATAAAACAATTTCCCTAGTACTTCCCTAGTATACAGTAGTAGAACAAAGCACTTTTTGGGTGGAAAACAGCTTCCCTGGGGCTCCCCTGGGGCTCCCCTGGGGCTCCCCTGGGGCTCCCCTGGGGCTCCCCTGAGGCTCCCCTGAGGCTCCCCTGGGGCTCCCCTGGGGCTCCTCTGAGGCTCCCCTGAGGCTCCCCTGAGGCTCCCATGAGGCTCCTCTGAGGCTCCCATGAGGCTCCCCTGAGGCTCCTCTGAGGCTCCCCTGAGGCTCCTCTGAGGCTCCCATGAGGCTCCCCTGGGGCTCCTCTGAGGCTCCCCTGGGGCTCCCCTGAGGCTCCCTGAGGCTCCTCTGGGGCTCCTCTGAGGCTCCCCTGGGGCTCCTCTGAGGCTCCCCTGGGGCTACTCTGGGGCTCCCCTGGGGCTCCTCTGGGGCTCCCCTGGGGCTCCTCTGGGGCTCCCCTGGGGCTCCTCTGGGGCTCCTCTGGGGCTCCTCTGAGGCTCCCCTGGGGCTCCTCTGAGGCTCCCCTGGGGCTCCCATAGAGCGTCGCAGTACCACCCCCCCGACCCGGAATATAATTTCCCATTCATTTTTCCCATAGAAGTTTCAGATAGTATGTTTTTAAAAACCTGTAAGCCTCGGACAAAGCCAACTCAGATGGTGACAACTCATGACAATAATGGGGCGTTCGGCCCCTAAAGAAATTGTTTATTGTCATGAGTTGTCACCATCCGAGTTGGCTTTGTCCGAGGCTTACAGGTCTTTAAATAAATACCCTTTGAAACGTCTATGGAAAAAAATGAATGGGAAATTCTCTTCCGGGCCGCCGCTCGTCGTCATGAAAGGGGGGCGGGACGACTGTGACGCTCTATTGCAACAAGACCCATGATACATAAAGCTACAGCAGGCCACTATGGTTCAAGCACCCGTAAAAACGTGACTATAGCAACACTGGCTATGGCCACCATACCAACATCCATGGTAACAGTAACTATGGCAAAAAGGCTCAAGTATCTATGGTTACAGTACATATTATATTTAGGAGCCAGTTGGGAATTCTGAGTAAAGGGTCTTTTCTAAAGGCCAACCGGTTTCAAGGACGGTGTCCTTTTTTCTTTTTCTTTTTTACCCCAGAGGGTTGGATTTAGCTGCTATATACGCAACACTGTCATGCTGCCACGGGCGGGAAAGTCATCTGCATATAGTAGTTATCTGCAGATGCCAAGGTACGAGAACATGCATATACTACATTCAGGAACGCAGAGAGCGGAATTCTCTGGAAAAGTTCAGTAACTTTGCTTTAGCATCCGGCAGCGCGGTCGGCGTTAACATAAAGCCGTGGCTATTTGTTAAGCTTTAGGAGGCTGATTCTTCTTTTTGACTCTCGTTTATGACTAGTGCACAACAATGCCACCGTGTCCCAGAGGGGGGGGCGGCGGTAAAGTGTATTAGAAGGAGAAGGAATGGAGGGATAAGGTGAAATAGACAAGTAAGCGAAAGAGAACAGGGTATAGAGGATGAGGGAAGCTAGCGTTTCAGGAGGATATTTGGATGTACTGTAGGCAAATACTATGGCTGTTAAAAAGTAACAGCTAGTTGGTTTTTGGACATTTTCTTCTCTTTCCTTTGTTTTGTAATACCTAAAAGTATATTTTATGGCTTTGGTTTTTATAGCTGCCAGTGTCAGCACAAGCCAAAACTAAACTAAACAGAACTACACTTGGTGACAGGAGCATATTATGTCTCCAGAATGGATCTGGGTTTCCATAAACTCCGTCTAACTCACAGGAACGTCGTAATGATGATAAGGCTTTGGACATAAGAGTACAGTCCCCGAGGAGTGACATGTGGACACAGGGACTGAAATTCATCTCCCTCCTCCTGCGTCGAGTCCACTCTCACGACGCGCTACAACGACTGGCTCAGGCGGCGTGTGCCAGCCGCTTCCCGGGGGTGAGGCGAGTCAGCATGGTTTGCACTAACTCCGGGAGATCGTACTCGTGCTTCCAGCCCCAATCCTGACGCGCCGCACTGTCCTCCAACGCCATTGGCCAACTGTCCGCTGAGTAGGGAGACATCAAGTCAAAATGTTATTATTATTATTATTTTTTTATCACACTTCATCTCTAGCAAGTAGGGATGTTAATCGCTAATCGATTAATCGCCGTTAAGAAATTAATACATTTTTTGATTAATAATTAATCAAAATTTCTGCGGTTCTATCATTGGGTGGTTTTCTGTGCCTTTGTTAAATTGATGCACACACGCACACACACACTCCTCTATCTCTCTGTCGCTCTAATTAATTAGTCCCGCAGCTGGGTCTAGATTCTCCCGGCGGATCCTGCCGGGAGCTGCCTATGCCATAGAAAGCATAGGTGAACCCCAGGCTACTATGATATAGATTCTTAGCAGAGGAGATGACATTACAGGCTTCCAAAGCCACGCAAATGTGTCACGGCCATGTAATACAGTTAACAAAGTATAGTTGCACTGTGCTTTATTTAGCTACTGAGTGAGTCAGTAACTAACTGACTCACCTACATACGTATATGTAGGTGGAAATGCTGCGTGCTGAGACCACGATAAGAACACCGTTTGTCATGCTATATGCCAAGTAGTTCTCTGCCTCGTAGAGCTTGTCTTGTCGATAGTGTTGGTCATGCTTGCCCACACGTTTGTGTGGCTATTAAAAAGTACTTGCTTCAATTAACAGAGTGCTACTACATTACAATATAATTCAATTTCAGATTACATTTCATAGATTTCTCAAGACTGACTGATGCAACAGATTGTGCCGCATTGGAGGAGCGTGACTCGTGAGGCAGAATTTTGTGAATAACATATTTTTCTCAGCCTCATTGTGTTGGCATTGGATAGGCTGCACAGCAGTGCACACACCCTTTCTGTTCTTGTATGATTCAGTGTAAACGTGTTAGCGTGCACAGAAGCTATAACGTCATGCATTTACATTCATCACATAGTTTTGGGGGGACCGACCAAATCAGAATACTGATGTGATTATCCACATTTAGTCATGTTAGTAAAAGTCGAATATTACTATCTTGGAAGTCTCCAAAACCACCCTCTCACTCAATCTGGCTCAACGATGTGACGTACTTAAGCTTAGAAAAAAATAGAATTCTCTCTCAGAAGAACCCCCGGAGGCTTCTCTAAGGCATGGAGACCTATTTTAGAATACTTAAATATTCGTACCTCCCTGGATTAGACTGCTTGGTGTGACCCAAACGTAGCGGACAGTGGATTTTAGATTTAACAGAGAGTGCCTCTCTCACAAGTGTACAATACTATGACTGTAACCCCTCCCATGATGTGACCCGTGACCTGTGTTTCTTTTTTTCTTTTCTTTCATTTTATTTTATTCTTTGTCCTGTCGTGCTTGTTTCTTTTGGGGGGGTGTACGTTGTTGCTTTTACGTTTGTGTTTGTCTGCGGATGCTTTGTGGTGTTTTAAAAAAGAAAAAAATAGGTGACACGAGGAGCAACGTTTTTCTTTCCATATGCTATGTGCTGTTTACCTGTCCCCAATAAAAAAACTATTATAAAAAAAAAGGTAGTAAGACGTAGTTCCTAGTAATTAATCCATCCCTCCAACATCCACCTTCCATCCATGTAACATCCATCCTCTCATTCATTCCTCCCAACATCCATGATCCATCCAACAAGTCAAGACTGAAGAAAATCCATCCACTCATCCATCCAAACAAACACCAAACAACACCAAACAACAACAACAAACAGTCCACCCACGCATACACCCACCCACCTATGGCCTAAAGTCCACCCACGCATACACCCACCCACCCACCTATGGCCTAAAGTCCACCCATGCATACACCCACCCACCCAGCTATGGCCTAAAGTCCACCCACGCATACACCCACCCACCCACCTATGGCCTAAAGTCCACCCACGCATACACCCAACCACCCACCTATGGCCTAAAGTCCACCCACGCATACACCCAACCACCCACCTATGGCCTAAAGTCCACCCACGCATACACCCAACCACCCACCTATGGCCTAAAGTCCACCCACGCATACACCCACCCACCCACCTATGGCCTAAAGTCCACCCACGCATACACCCACCCACCCACCTATGGCCTGTCGCATGGCCTCCGCGTTGTAGGTGATCCTGAAGTCGGGCAGCGCCTTCTGCATCTCCTGGGCGAGCTGCTGGGGCGTGAAGCTCATGGCGTGGATGTTGTACGTGCGGCTTCTCAGCGCCTCCGCCGGGGCCTCCATCACCTCCAGGGTGGCCCTCAGACAGTCATCTGTAGGGAGGGGAGAGGGGCGAGGGGAGAGGGGAGAGGGGAGAGGGCAAGAGGTGCAGAGGAAGGGGAGAAGAGGAGCAAAAAGGATTGGAAGAGGGGAGAAATTGTGTCGAGCAACAAAAGGGGCGAAGGTGGGCGGAGAGGATGAAGAAAACATGGAGACATGAGAGAATGGGGATGATGATTGTTTTTATTTGATTTTATATTATTGATTTTTATTTTATTTTTTACCGAGCTTGCAGAGAGGAAAGCGTAAAGCAGAGGTTCCCAACCACCGGACGCGTGACGCCTACCCCCACCCCCATGTGTGTGTGTGTGTGTGTGCGCGTGTGTACTCTTACCTATGTACATCATTGGGAGACGTGTGTCACTGCGCAGGTTGCATTCAAACTGACCCGTCTTCACGGCTGCATGGAAGATCTGGACTGCATAGTCTGGCAATGAGGGAAAGCAAGAGATGAATAAAGCAAGTCTAAACAAGTACAGCTTTTATGTAGACAACAACTTTAGAACCACAGTTCATAAGGGCTTTATAAGGCAAAACACAAAACACCAAAGAATTTACAAGAAAAGTGAGTTCAGATGATTTAAAGCAGGCTAAATTTGACAAACAGAGCAGAAACTAGATAAAGTTCCCTTCGGGGCACAGGTCTCCACCAGGGCAGGTCAGGTTGTGGCCTCCTGGTGGCGCTATAATATGCCAATGTGAAAAGGGTGCCATTTCTTCTTACGCCTTGGATGGCAATTGGATGATTTGAGGCATTTTGTACCAAAAATGTGATTTTGTTTGTTCCAAAAATCCACCTGTTGGTGGCGCTATAACAGGCCAATGTGAAAAGGGTGGGATATATTCCTCAGCCTAGTAGGAAAGACTGTGAAAGATGTCACGTAAATTGCACGCTGCGTTCATGATTTGTGGCATTTTGTTCAAAACAGGCCAATCCTGCAAACTTTGAAAGCCAATGTTAGCCAATTAGGATGGAATATGAAATATCGGAAAGATCCCTCTAGAACACATGGCTATAGAGATAGTGTGTAACGATTTGCGGGATTTTTGGACAGAATCTGGAGTAGTAATATCAAAAACTGTGTTTTTCAAAAGTCGGCCTCCTGGTGACGCTATAACAGGCCGTTCTGGAAAATTTGGGCCAGAGGTTCATCGTTGACATCCAGGGATGCAAAATTTGGCATCGACCGGGTTAACGGTGACGGAGATTAGCTGGTAACAGACGGACGGACGCGGACGCAGACACACACACACACACACGGCCTGGTGGAGACAATAAAATGGAGCAGAAATGATAGGGCATATAGAAAATAACTGAAAAAAGGATAAAAAAGGATTATTATTAACATTATTTTAAGATATATTCGGGGCTTTTTTTGCCTTTATTGATAGACACAGTAAGTTGACAGGAAACGGGGTGAGAGAAGTTTGTCGTGATCGGGCCTCAAGTTGAACTCGAGAAAGACCGGAGCGGCGAAACGTTGTCGTTTTATTTAGGTTGAAATAAAAAGGACGGGGAGCAGAATTATATTGTGTGCGGACATTCCACTTTTTTCTTCATTTGAGCACTTTTTGGGTCCAGCAGCACCGTATTTAAAAACTGGGATGTGCATAATAGTTTTCCTTCCTCACATAGGAGAGGGAATGAACCAGTCAAGTGCTTACCAGTGGTGCCTCCGCCGGGCTGGGAGTCTGCAGAAATGATGCCTGGGTACCTCAGACAGCGGAAGTCCAGCCCATACCTGTGGTGGTAGTACTGGGAGAGAGAAAACAGGACTTAAACACAAAAGAGCAGGGAAGACTTACAGCATAGTAGGGAAAAGCCAACAGTTCCCCCTAGGGAAGAACAATGAATCGCTCATCATATCGGTGTAGGCCAATGTTGGCCTTAAAGATGTAATATCGGTATCGAAACAAAATAATCATAATCTGTTTTAGCCAATATTTTATTTTATAATAACTATGTTTGAATCTTTGAGTATAATATATTCTTTTAGAGCGAACGTTTTTAACTCTAATCTTTGCTTCTGGGGAGGTCCCTGGAACAACATATTTTCAGATGGGGTCGGCGGCCAATTACATATAATCTTGGGGGTCCTTCACATGAAAATGTTTGTTTAACTCATAGAACACTGTGTTGCTCGCCTTGTGCGCTTTCGAGCAACTTTAAGTGGATGGGAGGAGAAATCCAGTGCCGTCTCCATTAATATTATACTCTAAGGATTTGATGCATGAATTAGCTCTGGAAGTGATTGGTTCTATTATGGGATGTATTCTGCCTTTTGCAGATCAGTGGTTAAAGATGGAATGCCGTGATTCTTTCCCCCGTAAAACATGGTATTCAGGTCTTCCTAACATTTTAGTCTAGTTTTTATCTGTTGACGAAATTGTCAGTATACTTAGTTTTAGTCATCATAGCTTAGTTTTCATTTCGTTCCCATTTAGTTTGTCAGTGAACAAAAGGTAGTCGACGAACATTTTTCGTCTTAAGTTTTAGTCGACGACGACATCAACACTGAACAGTAGGAGTGGTGCTGGTGGCGTGACGACATGCATGGCTCGCCACAGGAACACTGAACAGTAGGAGTGGTGCTGGTGGCGTGACGACATGCATGGCTCGCCACAGGAACACTGAACAGTAGGAGTGGTGCTGGTGGCGTGACGACATGCATGGCTCGCCACAGGAACACTTAACAGTAGGAGTGGTGCTGGTGAACACTGAACAGTAGGAGTGGTGCTGGTGAACACTGAACAGTAGGAGTGGTGCTGGTGAACACTGAACAGTAGGAGTGGTGCTGGTGAACACTGAACAGTAGGAGTGGTGCTGGTGAACACTGAACAGTAGGAGTGGTGCTGGTGGCGTTACGACATGCATGGCTCGCCACAGGAACACTGAACAGATGTGTCGACTCATAAATAATCATGGCACATTTCCATGATGTGCAGCGTTTGGAAAGTGTCCAGCGTTCAATATGCTTCGGATAACAAGCAAGCTTGTTTTTTACAGTCCAATTGCACCCACACACACACACACACACACACACACTGTGCTCATAGTGGGAATGGGATGGAAAAAGACAAAACCATGCTGTGCCAAAGAAAAGCTGTGGTACGATCATGCTGCACGCTAGCTTTGAAATATGCATGAATGTTCATTCGTTGTGTTGGCATTCAGATCTCAATTCCAAGGTTCAGACATTCGTATTTTGTTCGTTTTTGTTTATTCCCATTTTATTTATTTTTTATACCACGATTTTGCAACCCATTTTTTTTTCACCCAATGTCAATTATCTAATGTAATCCGATTCTTGGGCACTATACTTCCTCTGCCAACCTGGGGAGGGCAGCGGACTGACCTCATGCTTCCTTCTATGCATGAGGAGTCCAAGCTGCTTTTTTTCACCTGACAGGGGGGGGGGTTCCCTGGCCGAACATAGCGTGTGGAAGGAACACGTTATTCCGACCACACGATTTGGTTCCATTTGTACACGCTCAGAGTTAAATTAACATTGATTTTACGATATAACTTGGGGTCCCAGAGATAGAACTGCCATTAAATGGGGGTCCGTCCGTACACTAATGCATGTCAAACTGGGGGTCCTTGAAATTAAACGGGTTGAGAATCTCTACTAGAGCCGTAAAGATATTTTCTTATGGGGGGTCCCTGGCATATTAGTGTCAATGTGGGGGTCCTTGGCATGAAAAGGTTTGGGAACCCCTGGCCTACTGTATACAACTATACATCATGTTTGCAAGAGTGAAACAGACCGGCAACTCACTCTGCTTTTAGCTAGTGATGATACGGAAGTGGCCTGAGTGCTTGCATGATCTGATCACGGAGCGGTAAGTGGAAACGTGAGGTTAAGTGTAATGCATTTGTTATGTAGACCTGAGGACGATTCTACATAACAAATGCCTTCTAAATCCTGACAGTTTTCTGAAAAACCCATGTTTCTATGTCAGTGATTCTCAAACTATTTCATGTCAAGGACCCCAAAAAATCTGTATTTGGCCGCGGATCCCCACATGAAAATATGTTGTTCCAGGGACCCCCCAGAAGCAAAGATTTGAGTTGAAAACGTTCGCTCTGAAAGAATATATATTCAGAAGATTTGCGCCACATTTTCAAGATTTTTCAAAAATAGCAGACCTACAAGCTCGTAGCGCGGCACTCGGTGCCACGCTACGAGCTTGTAGATCTGCTATTTTTCAATAGCTAAAGTATAACATGATGCCGTACAGAATGAGTTACCGGTAAGTGTAATGTTCAGGATATACAAGTAGTTGGCAGATTCTGGCCAAAGGAGTTCAGAGGTAGAATTAATAACTTAACATCACACTATCGATGCGGATTTAAAAACGGATATTTCCCTTTCAAACATGCTTGGGCTTGATTTAAAAAAAACTACCCTGGCTTTGGTGTTTTTAAAGTTTCTAGTTCACGAGTTCAAACTTAGTCCGAGATATAAAAACAACAACAATGCCCCTGTCGAGAATTTGTCTCAGCCTAAAAGAACATCTACAAAGAAGTTCCCCTTTCGGGCCAGCCCTTGTATCAACGTATTTCATGTTCTTGTGTTTGTCTATGTATGCTGCGTGTGTGTGTGTGTGTGTGTGTGTGTGTGTGTGTGTGTGTGTGTGTGTGTGTGTGTGTGTGTGTGTGTGTGTGTGTGTGTGTGTGTGTGTGTGTGTGCATGCGTGCATCTCACCTCACCCATCAGCTCGGCGTGGACTTTGGAGACGCCGTAGATGGTGCGAGGCCTCTGCACGCACAGCTCCGGAGCGGGGTCCTTGGGCGACGAGGGCCCGAAGGCACCGATGGTGCTGGGCACAAACAATCGCAGACCGTGCTCGGTGGATATGTCCAATATGTTGTGGAGGCCTGCGGAGAGAACAAGGTCGTCACTGTCACTGTGTGTGTGTGTGTGTGTGTGTGTGTGTGTGTGTGTGTGTGTGTGTGTGTGCAGTATGTATGCAGTGCTTAATTTCAGCCGGAGCTTGGCGGAGCTCAGCTCCGGTACCTGTCACTTGAGCTCCCCTACCTGTAGAGGCAGCTCCAGTAGCTGTAGAGGGCGCTCCGCCACCCCAAATGCACATTACAATATACAATACGTCTCTATTATTATTTTAGTTTCATTTTCAAGTCAACTAGGCTTCTTTCTCGTCATAGTTACTTCTATTTCCAGTACGATTCCAAAATAAAACATGGCTTGAATGATCGCATTGCAAGTACAAACAAAAAAACACTCTTATTTTGAAATGTGTGCCCGTTTTGAGAGGAAATAGGTGGCTATGGAACCCTGGCATCGCGAGGCTTGACGCCTCACTGTTGACGGTGCCGGGTGCGTAAATAAAAACAACCCTCGTCTCGACCTTTGCAATTTGCATCTGTTGTCGTTCGTTGCATATGGAATATGGAACTTTCATACTTTTATGGAGCAACAGATTAACTGCTACTTGGAGTTTAGCCTTGGCCCGAAATAAAAAAAGACTAGTACAGAATTAAGTAGTAGTACTAGTAGCATTATTGAGTTGTCATCGGAGGAGGAGGCGGAGGAGGAACTTGGATAAGGACAACAACAACGCGCATGCAGGTATTTAGCATTGCGTACTGTTCTGATGATGGGCCACCCTAACTTGTTATACTGCATTTTATACAGTATCTAATATAACGTTGAGCCGCTGTGCCAAATGAACTGCAAATGCCTACTGTAGGAGGTGTGTGTTGTGAGCCGGCGGGTCCCTGTGTAAACTGCTGCTGCAAATTATCAAGTTATTGATTGACTGATTGGAAATTGTATTCAGTTTGTAGAATGGGTACAGTTAAAACGAAAGGAGCCTACACAGGTCAATACAAAATCTGACTGCTACGAGCATAAAACCAGACAACGCTTAAGACTTGTTACTTCAGGGTCCTCCATTTTCAATTCATCAGATCATTTAAAGACATATAAAAACGTCTATATGCCTACTCTATTGTGTTCTGATGGGTGGGCTGGCCGTTGGTTGTGCTAAAAAAAAAAAGGCAAAAAAACGGGATAAAAAAAACGAATGTTGCATGTGCGTGCGCGTGCATGCGCGCGTGCACGTGCCCGAGCTCCGGCACCTAAGAATTTAGAAATTAAGCACTGTATGTATGTATGTGTGTGCGTGTGTGTGTGTGTGTGTGTATGTATGTATGTATTTTTTTTTCTCCCGATTTTGTAGGCCTCAAGATCAGGTAGATTATAGTTATAGTTCCCATGTACACAGTTTTTCAATGTACAAATATTTATTTCAAAAAAACAAAACAAAAAAAAAAGTTTTTTTAATTTATTTTATTTTTTACATAATAGGTAGTTAAACAACTAGGCAACTAGTCAACTAGTAAAAATGACTAGAAGTGAATGCCCTATGTATGTATGTATGTACGTGCGTGCGTGCGTGCGTGTACCTGTGATGTTGACTTCCTTGGCCAGCGCCACATTGCTCTCTCCCACGGCAGACAGGATGGCCGAGTAGTGGACCAGCCAGCTGATGTTGTTGTTCACCACGATCTCCCTCAGGTTCTTGTAGTCCAGGATGTCAGAGTAGATGAATGGACCTGCAGGGGAGAGAGACAGAAAGACAGACACGTGTGCAAACACGCAGACATTTGCATAGCGAGGTTAGAGTGTTGGAATATATATTCTTTCACCACAAACATTTTTAACTCAAATCTTTGCTTCTGGGGGGGGTCACACACACACACACACACACACACACGTCTCTGATTTGTTCTTCACCACGGTGCATTTGACGTTCTTTTAGGCTATTCAAGTTGGTCTGCATGAAGTCCGCTGTCCAGATTGGCCACTGGGACAGGCTGGGACAGGCTGTCTTTCAAACAGGCTGTCTGTTAAATAAATAGGCGTGTGTTTTTGTCTAGACAGGGGCTGGTATAGTTTCGTTTTCAAAGTACAGGGACGATCGGGACCCCTGCCCTGCGACTTGACAGTACATTTCCATTTTGACTAGTCTCCTCTCGTCCGTTTCGTTCCGAGCTGTTTAGGAGAAATATCACCGATCTAACTTCATGATCAAGTAAGTAATTCGAAAAAAGAAAAGCGTATTTTTCTTGTTTCCATCCACTGACAAAATGCGCTTCTTTGGAGATATTAAATAAGCAGTAGGCCTAGATGGCGCTATTTTGCCAGTCAAGTGAGACGCGCAGAGGCGCATATTATCTGACATTTATTTTACCGTTTGATGTCTGAAATCTGATAGCATCTGCATCACACACTACAGGATAATCTTACACGATTATTTGATCATGTCACACACACACACACACACACACACACACACACACACACACACACACACACACACACACACACACACACACACACACACACACACACACACACACACACACACACACACACACACACACACACACACACACACACACACACACACACACACACACACACACGTCTCTGATTTGTTCTTCACCACGGTGCATTTGACGTTCTTTTAGGCTATTCAAGTTGGTCTGCATGAAGTCCGCTGTCCAGATTGGCCACTGGGACAGGCTGGGACAGGCTGTCTTTCAAACAGGCTGTCTGTTAAATAAATAGGCGTGTGTTTTTGTCTAGACAGGGGCTGGTATAGTTTCGTTTTCAAAGTACAAGGACGATCGGGACCCCTGCCCTGCGACTTGACAGTACATTTCCATTTTGACTAGTCTCCTCTCGTCCGTTTCGTTCCGAGCTGTTTAGGAGAAATATCACCGATCTAACTTCATGATCAACGGCGAACGCCCTCACCGGGGAGAGCAAAAGAGCCTCGAGTGTGTAAATTTAATAATTTATGTATCCACATCCGATCCCACCCACCCTCCCGTTCGATCACTCCACAAGTCCACTATACTCACCATCGCGTGTGTTTTTTTTCTTTTCCAACTGTTAAAAGCGATATAATGCGAGTTCAATGCTTTCTAATTAGAAATATTTTCGGCAAGTGTTTCCATAACCCATTTGCGCATTTCACTTTTTCGATATAGCCCCAAAATCCGCCACCTTCTAGCGAAAAAGTGTTTTTGCGAAAAATGCAGACTTATGCGCATTTTGAGGTGTTTCCATCCAGGAGATTTTGCGAAAGAACCTTAATGCGCAAAAAAAAGGCTTTATGGAAACGCACCTACTGTCTATCCATCCTTAGAAAACATGCAGGTTACAGTTTAAAAGGAGAAGCGCTTCACTTGTCCCTTGAGCTAATACAATTTACAATGATTAACATGGATTCCACCACAACAAAGTGTAGTTGAAGTTACAATGCTGAAAATTGGATAAACAGACAAAAAAATTAAAATAAAAAGATACATAGATAGATAACACAGCATCATATAGCTATTGTGAGCCCATTTATCATGTATCATATCGTGAAATGTGTGTAATCGTGACACCCCTACCACGCACTTACCACTGTGAAACACTTCATTTGAGGGCTTCCGGATGTCAGACAGAATCACATTGTTTTTTCCAAACCGTCTCCTGGGGATAAAACATCAACACAACACTTTAAGACAAATTTGGATGGACAGCTTGTAGGTCTGCTATTTTTGAAAAATCGTGAAAATGTGGCACAAATGTTTGAATATATATTCTTTTAGAGCGACCGTTTTTAACTCAAATCTTTGCTTCTGGGGGGTCCCTGGAACAACATATTTTAAGATGGGGGTCGGTGGCCAAATACATATAATCTTGGGGGTCCTTGACATGAAAATGTTTGAGAACGACTGACATAGAAACATAGTTTTTTCAGAAAACTGTCATGATTTAGAAGACATTTGTAGAATCTTCCTCAGGTCGAAATGGGTTAAGCACACTCAACACATTGAGAGGGTAATAATATGGTGAGGTTTCGTACATGGAAATTTGGTGGTGGTGGTTACGGAGGTGCTTACCTCAGCAACTTTGCGAGCCCCACCCCCAGCTGGCCGAGTCCCCCTGGAATGGAGAAAGACAAAAAAAAACATCAGGGAAACCACTATGAAGAGAAGCAACTTGGGTTGAGTGGTGTAGGCGCGCGCCCGCTTCCAATGTTATCAGCCTATAATCAGGAATATGTCCGTGATCAGAAGCTTGGAATAGAGCCACTGGTGTGATAATCAGACATACTGGGAAACGCGGAAGTGAAAATACCGACACGTTAGGGAACGCTTGCTTTTTGTGACCGTGACCATGACAGAGTCTCTGGTGCCCTTGAGCAGAGCGTTGGGACGGCCACCAGAGCCGACTCAGCGCCGCTCGAGTTGCGTACCGAATAGCACAGAATAGTAAATATTAGCCCCCCCCCACTTTTCCATGCCTCCGACATTTTTCCAAGTGAACACAGCCGAACGAGCGTGATTGCTGAAAACAACGTCTGTGGCCAATATGGCCATATTCCAACGTCTTGATAACAGTTGATAACGTGTATTTAATGCAGTGATAACATATGAATCCGTTGGCTTCTGTCATGACATATCAATGCTGACAGTGCTCAATGTATGACAGCCTCAATCAAGTTATTCATTATTTTGAGAAATTTTGCTTCATTAGTTTTTTTAGATACTAAATCGTATTTTGAGGAAATGTATCAATGTAGTGACTTAACAGGAACATTTTTCTCCCCCGCGACACAATAAGGTGCAATAGAGCTTCCATAACAGACAGAGAGACAGACAGACACACCCCGGATTACACAGAAAACGAAGAAGAACTAGGTGAATTAACTATAATTATATAGACAAAGCGGAGAGCGATGCACACACAGCCCAGATGTTGACACACTGCAAACAGAAACGCACTGAAATGTCCCACCAGTGATGAGGACTTTGGGGTGATGATGATGATCCGTCTCTGTGCACGAAGAGGCGTAACTCCTCTCGACGTCGGCAGAGGCGCGACAACTGGAGGCGTCGACTACACTACTGGCCCTCAGGGCGCCGTACACGCCGTCCCCACGCCCGGCACGCCTCACTGCGCCGCGGAGCAACACCGCCACCGCCGACATCCTGAACACTCCCTGTTCAAAAAAAAAAGATGCACGTGTCTGTCTGTGAAATAACATACATTACATGACCCACTTAACCCATTTAGACCCGGGGCCGATTCTACGAACGTCTTCTAAATCCTGACAGTTTTCTGAGAAACCCTCATGTTTCTTATGTCAGTGGTTCTCAAACATTTACATGTCAAGGACCCCCAAAAATATATATGTAATTGGCCACCGACCACCATCTGAAAATATTATGTTCCGGGGACCTCCCCAGAAGCAAAGATTTGAGTTAAAAATGTTCGTTCTGAAAGAATATATATTCAAAGATTTGCGCCACATGTTCACTATTTTTCTAAAATAGCAGATCTACAAGCTTGTAGATCTGCTATTTGTCAATAGCTAAAGTATAACATAATACTTAAAACACCAAAAGGGGTTCCCGTCCTGAGTGGGTTAAAGACCACCGTTTATGCAAGACGTCTCGTAGGCAGCAAAATATAAGGCAACTCAGGCTTGTGCATTCAGCTCAGGGTGTACAGTATGTGTGTATAATGTACAGGGTTGTAATAGAAGTATAATATACACAATATTTGCTCAATATTATAATAATACATAAATAACGTAGGTTCATCTTTGTGTGACATTCAACATCATTGTGCAATACAAGGACAAAACTGAGCTGAGCTGAGCGTGCGTGAGTGCGTGCGTGTGTGCATGCGTGCGACCATGCGTGTTTATTACTGATTGTTGTTGTGTTGAGCACTCTGCAGTGTCGGCACTACTCTGCCAATAACACCCTTATCCACCTCAAGTGGGTGATAACGCTATCATTTTATGTTCTAATCTCACATCACTTTTTAGTGTACCTGATCTCAACTCTCAAAGTCACTTTGGCCGATGAGGCCAGGAAGGACATTATTTGGCAGATTGTGGATGATGTCTCCACTAGGCTATTGTTTTGGTTGGTTCAGCTTGTCCTTGAAGCAGCTATATAGTATTATAACTATTGTCTGTGCACACTTTGGCAGAACTATAGCCATGATTCACATGATCATGGCTTAACTTTCGCCTGTTTTACACACACACACACACACACACACACACACACACACACACACACACACACACACACACACACACACACACACACACACACACACACACACACACACACACACACACACACACACACACACACACACACACACACACACACACACACACACACACACACGTCACACACACACGTCACACACACACTTGGGCACATTCTGTTCCTGGGTAGTAAAACACCTCATGTCCAGTGATGTCACCTGCCATGGCCACCTGATCTTAATTACTTTGAACAAGCCGCAGAGAAAGGCTGCTGACCGACTCTAAATATAGAAGGGGTTTATTGCCAGCCCAGCCCAGAGTAGCGTAGACCACCTTGGCAATAGTACATATGAGATTAACATCAGTGGTTCCCAAACTATTTCATGTCAAGGCCCCCCAAATTGACACTAATTATCCCGCGGACCCCCATTTGAAAAGATATGCCAACTGCCAAGGACCCCCCATAAGAGAAGATTTCTATGGCTCTGTCAGTGATTCTCAACCCGTTTCATTTCAAGGACCCCCCTGTTTGACATGCATTAGTCTATGGAACCCCAATATAATGACATCTCTGGGACCCCCAATTTATATTGTAAAATCAGTGTTAATTTAACTCTGAGAGTGTACCATTTGGTTCCATTTGTACACTCAGTTACAGACCCATAAGGGTCCATTTGGTTCCATGTGTACACTCAGCTACAGACCCATCCATAAGGGTCCATTTGGTTCCATTTGTACACTCAGTTACAGACCCATAAGGGTCCATTTGGGTCCCCTGGAACTCCCTCAGTCCCCTGGAACTCCCTCAGGGACCCCCTGGGGGTCCCCGGACCCCACTTTGGGAACCACTGACCGTGGCAATACATTATGATGAGATCAACATAGCCATGGTTCACATGACGCTCGTATAGTCATATGTTTCAGGGCTAAGATTAACATGGCTAACCGTTAGCCATACATACACACTGCACTTCTTTAGCATTATAGCTAACTAAACGTTTAAAAAACACACACAACGTTGGTCAATAAATAAAGCTCACGTGTGTGTGAGTGTGATAACGAAAGAAGGAAGAAGCTGCTATAAGCAGATGCTCTGCTGAGAAGATAAGAGAGAGACACACACACACACACACACACACACACACACACACACACACACACACACACACACACACACACACACACACACACACACACACACACACACACACACACACACACACACACACACACACACACACACACACACACACACACACACACACACACACACACACACACACACACACACACACAGCTACTAGGCTAGCTGGGGCTAATATATCACAGGAACTGGAACAGAGCCAGTTGTCATGGGAGCTACTAGGTTTAAATTAAGCTAGCCTGGCAGCATACATATCTACCAATTGGCACGCTTGCATTACACACACACAAATACAAAATAAAACGACACGCCGGGTTCGTCCACTCCACTTACTATTTACCTTTTACTGGTGGACAGCTTTAAAATGCAGACTTTTATGATTCCCTCCTCTGTGTTTTCATCCAGACAGAAGGGAAGGCAGGGCGGCGAGGCGGAGCGGCGGCGCGGTAGACCTGCAGCGTCACAGAGTTTGTTTGAAGTGAGTCGCGTGTCCCCGTAGGGGCGTGTCCCTCCCCGTGCGCGTATAGCCTCTAGTCCTGCTGTGATTGGCTGACAGCCCAGAGGCTCGGTGGGGTTGGCCACGCCCAGACTCCATAGAGTATGTACAGTGTACACTACAGTAACCTCGCCTCACCAGACTTACGGTATGTATGGCTCTGGCCACGCCTTACAGACGCAAAAACACTCCTTGTTTGTAGCACCATAGACATATATCACTGATTGTAATGTTATCTATATGGTTTGTATAGCCTCCCTTTGAGACACAGGTTCGAATCAAACGTTTTATTAAATTCAATGTTTTTTTGCAACCTTTTTTCATATCAGTGCCCATTATTTATTCGGCATTTGAGCCAAAGAAGACCATCATCATCCTATTTGATGAGGATTTAGCCTAGCCTTGCAGACCCAAAACTTTTGTTATGGTAAGGTAAACGTTGATTAAAATAACAATTATTCTACATTCTCTAATTGTGTAGACTCTTGCATTAAAGTTAATTAGGCTAATGAGTAATGCGGATGTTTAACAATAACATAACTCTTGAGAGCAAAGAGTTAAAGATCTCTAAGGGTCCATTTGGGTACCAACTCTCCATCATTTAGCTGGGGACCACCTGGAACCCCCTCAAGGACCACTGGTGGTCCCCGGACCACAGGTTGTTTTAATTCAAGGAGGTACACAGAGCTTGCTGTACGGGTCCATTTGGTACTCCTCAACAGGGAACCCACGTTGAGAACCACTTAATTAGGGCATCATATTATAAATTAATTCTCAACAAAAAATAATAATTCCAATCAGCTATAATCATCCAATTCTATACAGGTCATCCGAACTTGGATATAACATAATAGTAACAAAAATACAATACAATACAATACAACAGGAAAAAGCCCTGGATGGAGTCTACACAAGAATGCTACGAATGGCACACACATGGACGGACCGCATCAGAAATGTGGACCTCTATGGGGACCTACCACGGGTCACGGACAAAGTCCGAGAGAGAAGGATGAGGCTGGCAGGGCACTGCGTCAGGCACCCAGAACTTGAGGCAAGTAAATTGACCCTATGGGAGCCAACCCAGGGCAAAGCTAGGAGGGGAAAGAAGTGTACCACCTATGTAGACGTGCTGTGGTGCGACAGCTTGGCTGACAACACTGAAGAGCTCAAGAACCTGATGTTGGAGGGCAGCGATCCAGGAATCCCGAGTTGGTGTTGGCTAGACCTCATTCTCGCAGCAACTAGTAACAAAAACTAAGTAAGGCCCAAACCACACTAGTCGCAACTCCTTGCAACAAAACTAACCACACCACTGCAAGTGCAACTCCTTGCAACTGCCCATATTTGGGGATAATGGTTGCAAGGAGTTGCAAGTATAGTTGCATGTTGCAAGGATCCGTGTGGCGAATCATTGGTGGTGGTTTGGGTGAAAAGTGCAGGGGAGGGAAACGGGAAGTATTTCAGTTTGTTTTCCAGAGGAGACCAGCAGCCTGAAGCTGTCATGACAGTCACACAAAAAATGAAAGCAAACGAGTTTCGCAAACTTTACTCAGTTTGCAGGGATTATCTAACAACTGTCACAATAAAACTCGTCATTACAATTTGTATTTGTATAGTCCTGTTATGAGTGTCATAATTCCATAATCCTATAATCCCACCATCCTGGCTGGCATTCACAAAAAGAATAAACACTAAAATGATTTTCTCTGGAACCACTGAAGGAATTAAGGAAACCAGGGGCCACAAATTGAGAACTACTGGTCTAACTATATTGTGCCTGACTGAAATATGCAAGTTGAAAGCATCCCTGGTACAGGGGTTTTGAAAATAAAAATTATTGAAATTTCCATGTATAAGAGACACTGCACTCAATGGCCTCCTTTTAAAAACTAGCCATCCAGGGGGGAAGAAAGACATTATTAGCATGAGGGCCGTGGATCAATGGTGTAAACTAAATACATTTACTCAAGCACTGTATACTTATAAGTACACTTTTTTTTACGTACAGATTATTTACACACTTTTACTTCTACTTCGCTCTCAGAGGCTAAATGTATTGTTAAATGAACACCCAGGACTTTGACAACACAAACACAAACCTCCAAACGCAGCGACGCCACAGTCACACACTTACCTTCATTTTTTCAAAACCAAGGTAGACAACATGAACATCCGCTTCCTCCTTTCCGCCCCAGCCATCACTCCACCCGTCCCAACTGTCATCCCACAGTCTGGGATCTCTCACCCCCCCTATCATTCATTCATTCAAGTTTTATTCTCAAAATTACATGAGTAATCAAACTCATTTTCAGTGTTGTCGAGTAATATATACAATCACATAGAAAAACATCACAATACATCAGAAGATCACCTATCACCCCCCCTATTAAATGTTTTGATGAAGTGAACAAGGTGGACCCTCTTGTAAACAAGTGTAATGCTTTATTGGGTCGTCCACTCACAGTTAACAGTCTTTGTATTGAGTTGTGCTTGAACTGTACTGTAATCCTGCAAACTGTTAATACATATTTCAATCAATCAATCAAAATATCTTGTTTCACCAACACCACAGCTGGAGGTTGCAGTACATTGTTACAGTGGCGGCGGTGGCTCAGGGGTAGAGTGGCTGGATGGTAACCATGAGGTTGCCAGTTCGAACCCGGGCTCCCCCAGAGTTACTGTCGAAGTGTCCTTGAGCAAGACACTGAACCCCAAATTGCTCCCGATGTGCTGGTCATTTTACCCACCGACTTCACATTCGACACACGTGTTCCACACCCCCACAGAGTGCAGTGCCAGGTATCGAGTCGGTCGGACCCACGGTTCTCCAGAACCACCACAAAACGCTCTGGTCAGGCTCTGCCAGTGGGCCTAATGAGGCCAACTCCTTTCAGTACATTGTTACAGTGGCGGCGGTGGCTCAGGGGTAGAGTGGCTGGATGGTAACCATGAGGTTGCCAGTTCGAACCCGGGCTCCCCCAGAGTTACTGTCGAAGTGTCCTTGAGCAAGACACTGAACCCCAAATTGCTCCCGATGTGCTGGTTGGTGCCTTGCATGGTTTCCGCTGCCATCGGTGTATGAATGTGTGTGTGAATGGGTGAATGTAATGCACAATCTCTGTAAAGCACCTTGGATAAAGGTGCTATATAAATGCACCATTTACCAAAAATGCACCATTTTACATTGGGGGTCATGTGCCCTGGACCCCCTTCCTTCCCACCCCCTACTCAAATCAAACATCTGTGCAATAAAGGTTGCATGTTTTCTTCTGTTCCAGGCTTTGTGCGTAACGTTTGAACTTTGTCAAAGAGTATTTTTCCACAATAAAACAGACATACAACATAGAAAGTGGGTTTCATATCCTCCACTTCACAAAGTTCACAATAGCCACATCTTTGATCTAATTCAGTTCCAGTCTGTTTCAATATGTAGTAGGAAAGTAACTACTGTAAGTACATGTTTCTTTGGTTAAAAGTTCAGTAACAGGAGACCTCACTTCTCTCCAGATTTTTATTAAACAGATTTTTTTTGTATCCAGTCAGGATAGAGAACTCAGTCAGGATACAGAAGTGGAATTGTATAAGTGATGATACAAAGAAATGAGCAGACATAGAAATTAAGCTGATGAATGGCTGCGTTCCTCCTGATCGGCTGAATTTGTGCATGTCACCTGAAAATAGGGTATCAGCCCCTAAACCATCTCGCCCCTCGATTTTTCCGCCTGATGGTTCTTGTATTGTATTCTTTATTTTGTTTTACTGAGAATAAGGTTAGAAATAAGTTTAGGGTTAGGCATCGTTTTACTGGGGTTAAGTTTAGGTAGGGTTAGGTTTAGGCATAGTTTTACTGAGGACGTTAAGGTTAGGAATAAGGTTAGGTTTAACCGTTTAAGCATCATTTATTTAGGTTACTTTAGGAATACCAGGCCACGCAGTTCCGCCTGCTGTACGCCTTGGGCGAGTTGGTAAAGGGGCGAGTAGTTTGGTATTTGAAAATAGTCTGTGTTACAGAACAAATACTCTATAGCAGTGCAGTGGTTTTCAACCAGTGGTCCTTGAGGGGAGTTAATAACCAAATGGACCCTTATTATATTCAACCCTTATCTTTAACTCTTGAGTGTAAAATTGAAGGGCCCTTGTGGGTCCATTTGATTTAATTTTACACTCTCAAGAGTTGTTAAACATCTGCATTACTTTACAAGAAGTCTACATAATTAGAGAATGTAGAATAATTGTTATTTTGATCGTTTGCCTGTTCTCTCCTAATGGTACCAACATCAATACAGCATAGAATTGTGGACAAAATCTTATCCAACTACAACATTATTCAGTTTTGGGTCTGAGCGGCTAAATGTCATCAAATCTGAAATCTGACCTCATCAAACCCTGTACGCTCAAGACACACTCCATTATGGCCAGACCTCATCAAACCCTGTACACTCAAGACACTGCCCCCGCTGCCACCCTTAGGTCTCCATATATGGATCTGACCTGTTCTGACATTCCACATGTTGATCTGACCTTGTCAAACAAACCCTGTACACTCAGGACACCCTCCATATATGGCCAGTACAGAATTCATTCCATATGTTGATCTGACCCCCCCATGCCAAAGCGCCAGATTTCGCCCATGCAGCAGTCTGCCGTCAACCAGCGGATGCGTGCACGCGACCTCGCCCTTTAGGGCTTCTCGCCCTCAGGGCGTCTTACTGGTTATTATCCTACTATAATGTGCCACGTCTCTGTCTGTCTGCGTGCGTGTGTGTACGGTTGTAATGCACATAACTCGAGAACCATTTGACCCACTGACTTCACATTCGACACACGTGTTCCACACCCCCACAGGGAGTGCAGTGCCAGGTATCGAGTCGGTCGGACCCACGGTTCTCCAGAACCACCACAAAACGCTCTGGTCAGGCTCTGCCAGTGGGCCTAATGAGGCCAACTCCTTTCACCTGGGACAGGCTCTGCCAGTGGGCCTAATGAGGCAAACTCCTTTCTCCTGGGCCCGGCTCTGCCAGTGGGCCTAATGAGGCCAACTCCTTTCACCTGTGCAATTGCCAGCTTTGCCTCAGCCAATTGAGGCTCAACCAATCAGGCTCTGCCAGTGGGCCGAATTGATTGCCAAGTACACTTTTCAGTCTTCACACACAGGCACACAGGCACATACACAGATCTCCATGTGGGACACCGGCTGACAGTTAAAACGGGTGCTATGACAACGTATATCATTAGGTTCCCAAGTTGCATCGTTCCCATGTAGGCCGGTGGCCGACTGCGACGGGCACGTATACAGGTCTAGTTATTATTAATACTAAATGGCTTAACTACCAACTGGATGTCACATTTCGTCACATGTCCTACAACGTTGTTGTGAGCTCTGTTATCCAGAAACCGCTCACACTCAACAGTCCTTCATTCACACAGCCCATGGTTGTCATGACAACAGAGAGGGTAATCTCCAGTGGACAGAGAGAGAGAGAGAGAGAGAGCTAGAGACAGAGAGAGAGAGAGAGAGAGAGAGAGAGAGAGAGAGAGAGAGAGAGAGCTAGAGAGAGAGAGAGAGAGAGAGAGAGAGAGAGAGAGAGAGAGAGTAGAGTGCAAGGAGAAAGTACATGTGCCAGGAGGAAACACGTGCTTGTTAAACAACGTGTTTCTGAGATTGAAAGACAGAAGTACAGACAGAGTACAGAATGTACTGTATGTACTGTATGTATGTATGTATGTATGTATGTATGTATGTATGTATGTATGTATGTATGTATGTATGTATGTATGTATGTATGTATGTATGTATGTATGTATGTATAATGGGAAACATTGGACTGCATGTAAAGGATAAATCCCCATAATCATGTTTCCTTCACTCTCGTCCTTTCTCTCATCTTTTATTCCTTCCTTCCAATGCGTAACCAATCCCTTCTCTCCCTTTCTCTGTCTCTCTCTCTCTCTCTCTCTCTCTCTCTCTCTCTCTCTCTCTCTCTCTCTGTCATGTCCTCCACCCTTTCTTGGGTTCCTGAGTACATATACCCCCCCCCCCCACTCCGCCTTCGCCCATCTCCCAAATCCATAATCCATGGCCTCCCCTCCTTCTCTCTCTCGCTCTCTCTCTCTCTCTCTCTCTCTCTCGCGTCACGTCCTCCCTCACATCTTGTGTTTCCTAGCCTCGCCACATCAATCCTTCCTTCCTTCCTTCCTTCCTTCCTTCCTTCCTGAATGCAGTGTTCTAGCCTCCACTCTTCCTCTCTCCCAGTGCCTAAAGCCTTCTCTCTATCCTTCTCTTCTTTCCTGCCTCCTTCTCTCTATCCCTCTCTTCTTTCCTGCCTCCTTCTCTCTATCCCTCTCTTCTTTCCTGCCTCCTTCTCTCTATCCCTCTCTTCTTTCCTGCCTCCTTCTCTCTATCCCTCTCTTCTTTCCTGCCTCCTTCTCTCTGTCCCTCTCTTCTTTCCTGCCTCCTTCTCTCTATCCCTCTCTTCTTTCCTGCCTCCTTCTCTCTGTCCCTCTCTTCTTTCCTGCCTCCTTCTCTCTGTCCCTCTCTTCTTTCCTGCCTCCTTCTCTCTATCCCTCTCTTCTTTCCTGCCTCCTTCTCTTGTGTCCTCCACATGCCTCTAAACTATACTCCCCCCCCCCATCCCTAGCTCCCTCAGTCTTGCATGCACAGCTCCTTATAGTTTTCACGCCCATGCCTTTGAACCCATGTTAATCACTTTTCCCTGCACACACACACACACACACACACACACATGATCTCTCCCTCTCCCCCCCCGCCTGCCTAGATATCCCATTCTGGGATCCCAGAAAGCAGCTATAGCGCTCTCTCTCTCTCTCTCTCTCTCTCCCCTCTGGCTGTCCGTCCTGCAGGGATCCCTTTAGAGACACGTGCTGTGGGCGATTAGGCTGGCAGCGCCACGCGGGGCAGGCTGCCCACTGCACGGTGGGCATGGTGGTGCAGGGAATACCAGACGACCCGCCCCTTTACCAACTCGCCCCCGCGAAATGTGTTAATGTTAACAGTTAATTCAGTATTTCCCTCCCTCTCTGAAATCTGAAATTATCTTGTATACAGATTTATTTGATTGTATAGTATTAGTAGTCGATCTCTATACTCTGTAAAATTAAGAAAGAACTAGAAAAAGTGCCCTTCTGGGCACAGGTCTCCACCAGGAGGATAGGACTGTGTGAGATGTTTGGCAAAATGTTTAGTAGTAATATAAACATGTTTGCCTTGTATGGCAATTGGATGATTTGAGGCATTTTGTTCCAATCAACCTGTTTTGCAAAAATCAACCTGTTGGTGGCGCTATAACAGGCCAATGTGAAAAGGGTGGGAATATTTCCTCAGCCTAGTAAGAAAATGTGTGAAAGATTTCACGTAAATTGCATGCTGTGTTCATGATTTGAGGCTTTTGTTCAAAACGGGGCAATCTTGCAAACTGTGAAAGGCAATTATAGCCAATTAGGGTGGAATATGAAATATCGGACAGATCCGACTTGAGCACATGACCATAGAGATACTGTGTAACGATTTGTGAGATTTTTGGACAGAATCTGGAGGAGTAATATCCAAAAATGTGTTTTACAAAAGTCGGCCTCCTGGTGGCGCTATAAAAGGCAGATGCGGAAAATGCAGGTCAAAGGTTTGTCCTTGGCCTCTAGGGAGTGTGCATGCAACGTTTCACGCAGATCGGTGCAGTTTTAGGTAACAAATGTGAAAAGCTGCCTCATGGTGGCGCTATAACAGGCCGTTCTGGAAAATGCGGGGCAGAGGTTCATCGTTGGCATCTAGGGAGTGTGTGTGCAAAGTTTGGCATCGACCGGGTTAACGGGTGCCGGAGATTAGCTGGTAACGGACGGACGGAAGGACACACGGACGGACACACACAAAACATACTCTCTCACCATGCCACCATGCCTTCGGCCTGGTGGAGACAATAACATGAGACAGAGACGGTGACTGCTTAATTAAGTTAATTTAGGACCTTCTGGCAGTTAATTTCGTTTTATTAAACACATTTCTTCCATGTAGCCCATGTTTTGTAATGGCATCATCATGCTATTAGTGGGGAAGGAGGATGGAGTGACAGACCGGTGAGTGTTATGGGAAGTGGGGAAGGAGGATGGAGTGACCAGACCGGTGAGTGTTATGGGAAGTGGGGAAGGAGGATGGAGTGACAGACCGGTGAGTGTTATGGGAAGTGGGGAAGGAGGATGGAGTGACAGACCGGTGAGTGTTATGGGAAGTGGGAAGGAGGATGGAGTGACAGACCGGTGAGTGTTATGGGAAGTGGGGAAGGAGGATGGAGTGACAGACCGGTGAGTGTTATGGGAAGTGGGGAAGGAGGATGGAGTGACAGACCGGTGAGTGTTATGGGAAGTGGGGAAGGAGGATGGAGTGACAGACCGGTGAGTGTTATGGGAAGTGGGGAAGGAGGATGGAGTGACAGACCGGTGAGTGTTATGGGAAGTGGGGAAGGAGGATGGAGTGACAGACCGGTGAGTGTTATGGGAAGTGGGGAAGGAGGATGGAGTGACAGACCGGTGAGTGTTATGGGAAGTGGGGAAGGAGGTTGGAGTGACAGACCGGTGAGTGTTATGGGAAGTGGGGAAGGAGGATGGAGTGACAGACCGGTGAGTGTTATGGGAAGTGGGGAAGGAGGATGGAGTGACTGACCGGTGAGGGGAAAATGTGGAACTCCCATGTGTTCCATTCCCATTCCAGGGCCTGTGAACGCTTTCCCCTATAGCTTTAGGCCAGTCAATCTAAGCTAAAAAGGGGTGTGACCCAAAATAAATTGCAATAGGCTAATCGTTTCGTTCGGTATTTTTTATGATCCTTCATGGGTCATCCAAATAACATATTAAAATCAGACCAGTCTGAAGTGATTGGTGCAACAGCGCCCCCTGTTGGTACTCTAAACATAGGGACGGACATAGGGACATTGCTGTTCCTTGGAGTGGTTGCACCACTCAAAAAATTGTAAATGAAATAATTAGTGGATCATGGTAAATTCAGGGGTTGAATGTTTGGGTTGGGTACCATTAACACGTCACATGCTACTTAAAGCATATTCAAAAGTTTTGCCTTATGATACCCCAACTTTCAACCTATGGATTTACCACCAACATGATCATTATTTCATTGACCATTTTTTTTGTTATTTGGATGACCCGTCCTATAGCGATCATACACTTGAACGATCAGGCCTTAAGGCCTAATATTGCAATTTAATTTGGTTCAAACCTTTAGATTGACTGGCCTATTGACTTTCAAACAGCACACATGTGTGCAGACAATGTGTGAGAGAGAGAGAGAGAGAGAGAGAGAGAGAGAGAGAGAGAGAGAGAGAGAGAGAGAGAGTGAGAGAGAGAGAGAGAGTGAGAGAGAGAGAGAGAGAGAGAGAGAGAGAGAGAGAGAGAGAGAGTGAGAGAGAGAGAGAGAGAGAGGAGGGGGGGGGGTGCCAAAGGAAACACTCAAGAGGGAGAAATACAGCAATACACCAACTAAAGCACTCGTTCATGAGACATGATCATGCTTGTGTGTGCGCGCGCGTGTGCAGATGTGCAAATGAGGCTGTTCTCCGGCAGAGGGCGAAGTGAGGCACGGTGTGTGTGTGTGTGTGTGTGTGTGTGTGTGTGTGGTGTGTGTGTGTGTGTGTGTGTGTGTGTGTGTGTGTGTGTGTGTGTGTGTGTGTGTGTGTGTGTGTGTGTGTGTGTGTGTGTGTGTGTGTGTGTGTGGTTAAAGAGAATCGGCGCAGAGCAGAGGGCTGTGGAGCTGCGGAGAGCAGTACAGTGTACTAGGCTAGAAGGAGCGGACAGGAGGGGCTGCAGTGACCGGCTACAGGGCACCCTGCGACGCGGGCGAGATGAGGCGGGAGCCGCCGGGGCTTCTTGGTGGCCGCTTTGCGAAACGGGAACGTTGACATTATTTTATTGTTTGGCCGTCACAGTTTCGACAAAGACATAATAACTCATTCTATAGTCTAGAAGAAGAGAGTGTCCACATCAGAACCGCGGGGGATGCACTACGTCATAGCAGCCTAGCTCCCCGTCGCCCTAGATGAGCGTGCGTCGCGCAGCGCGCAGGACGGGGTGGTGGTGATGATGATGATGATGCAGGGCTGCGGGAGCACTAGTAGGACGGCCCGCCAGCGCCCGGTACCGGCCGCGGAGGAGGAGGAAGGTGAGCCGCCGTCGCGCAGCGGTCGTCGGCTCTGATGGCTCCTCTCGCCCCGGGCGGCAAAGAGACACAGTCGAGGTGCGAGTACGAGGAAGAGGAGGAGGCAGCAGCAGGAGGAGAGAGGAGAGAGGACAGGTATCTGGGAAGAAGAACAAGTGACGTGGTGGTGGTAAGCGAGAAATCACCATCACGGTGGTGTGCGTGTCGTGCGTTTCGGACGGAGGAGGGAGCGGCGGCGGAGGAGGGAGGAAGGGGAACATGGCCGCGCAGTCGGACGGCGGCGGGAAGGCGGGGTGCGGCGGCGGCTTCGCGCACCTGTACGAGGCGGGCGACGGCGACGAGCCGCTGGACTCCGCGGCCATCCACATCTGCCAGTGCTGCCGCACTTCCGCCTGCTACTGGGGCTGCCGCTCCGCCTGCCTCGGCTCGCTCGGCGGCCAGTCCGTGGCGGGCGGAGGAGGAGGAGGGGGAGCCGGAGGGGGGCTCGGCGGGGTGCGGGAGACCCACTGCCCGCCCCGGGAGCAGCTGTGGCTGGACTGCCTGTGGATCATCCTCGCGCTGCTCGTGTTCTTCTGGGACGTGGGCACGGACCTGTGCCTGGCCGCGGACTACTACGCCCGCCAGGACTTCCTCTGGTTCGGCCTCACGCTCTTCTTCGTGCTCGTGCCGTCGGTGCTCGTGCAGATCCTGAGCTTCCGCTGGTTCGTGCAGGATTACACGGGGGGAGGCCTGGGGGTGGTGGAGGGGCTCACCAAGCGGGGCGGCGGCGGCGCGGGCGGCGGGGGTCCCGGGACCGTCTTCTACCCCGCGTCGAGGGACCGCATCAAGCTGGCCTCCGTTTGGCTGTGGCAAGCGGCCATTCACATCCTACAGCTGGGACAGGTGTGGAGGTAAGGGGACCCATGAGCGACCCATGAGACACACACACACACACACACACACACACACACACACACACACACACATACACATACACACACACACACACACACACACACACACACACACACACACACACACACACACACACACACACACACACACACACGACACAGTTAGGCCAAAGTCACAGACTCTGTTTCTCTCTCATTCACACCAATGCTCAGCTGGATTTGTTTTGTTTTTTCAGCATCACTGCTTTTCCATCAGTGAGAATAGCATCTCTCTCTCTCTCTCTCTCTCTCTCACACACACAGACACACACACACACACACACACACACACACACACACACACACACACACACACACACACACACACACACACACACACACACACACACACACACACACACACACACACACAGCAGTGCTAATGGGTACATTGGGTGTCTAGTCGATGTCTCTGGCAGAGAGGAGGACTTATCTGACTCTGACAGGCGGCTGAGCAGATGATAAGACAGGATGAGAGACGAAGGAGAGGGGAGGAGAGAAATTCCCCTGTTGACTTCCTCAGCTGTTTGCCAACTACCTGTGTGTGTGTGTGTGTGTGTGTGTGTGTGTGTGTGCGTGCGTGCGTGCGTGCGTGCGTGCGTGCGTGCGTGCGTGCGTGTTTTAGGTTTTATTTATTCGCACATAAAAAGGTTAAAAACAAGAGAAAACTAGAAAAAGTGCCCTTCTGGGCACAGGTCTCCACCAGGAGGATAGGACTGTGAGATGTTTGGCAAAATGTTTAGGATTAATATAAACATGTTTTTGAGGCATTTTGTTCCAAAAATGTGTTTTGCAAAAATCAACCTGTTGGTGGTGCTATAACAGGCCAATGTGAAAAGGGTGGGATATATTCCTCAGCCTAGTAAGAAAATGTGTGAAAGATTTCACGTAAATTGCATGCTGCGTTCATGATTTGAGGCTTTTGTTCAAAACGGGGCAATCTTGCAAACTGTGAAAGCCAATTATAGCCAATTAGGATGGAATATGAAATATCGGACAGATCCGACTTGAGCACATGACCATAGAGATACTGTGTAACGATTTGTGAGATTTTTGGACAGAATCTGGAGGAGTAATATCAAAAAATGTGTTTTACAAAAGTCGGCCTCCTGGTGGCGCTATAAAAGGCAGATGCGGAAAATGAAGGTCAACGGTTTGTCCTTGGCCTCTAGGGAGTGTGCATGCAACGTTTCACGCAGATCGGAGCAGTTTTAGGTACAAAATGTGAAAAGCTGCCTCATGGTGGCGCTATAACAGGCCGTTCTGGAAAATGTGGGGCAGAGGTTCATCGTTGGCATCCAGGGAGTGTGTGTGCAAAGTTTGGCATCGACCGGGTTAACGGTGCCGGAGATTAGCTGGTAACGGACGGACGGAAGGACGGACGGACGGACACACACACACACACACACACACGGACGGAGTGCAAACCATACTCTCTCCCCATGCCTTCGGCCTGGTGGAGACAATTACATACATATTAATATTGTGCAGGAGAAGTTAAAAGCCTAAAGGCTTATCTAGAATGTCCCCTATGTGTGTGTGTGTGTGTGTGTGTGTGTGTGTGTGTGTGTGTGTGTGTGTGTGTGTGTGTGTGTGTGTGTGTGTGCACGCGCGCGCGAGTGTGCATGCACGTGTGCAGTGAGTGAGTGAGTGAGTGAGTGAGTGAGTGAGTGAGTGAGTGAGTGAGTGAGTGTGTGTGTGTGTGTGTGTGTGTGTGTGTGTGTGACATACATATACTGACAGACAGACAGAGATGGAGTAACCTGGCCTCACCAGGCTTTCCACCTCGGAGGAAAGCCTGGTCTGTGTTACAAAATTGCTGTGTGATCCGGTCGTGAGTGAATTATATCGTTACGTCATGTTGTAGTCATTGTTTTGTAGTCATCAGGATGATATCGTTACGTCATGTTGTAGTCATTGTTTTGTAGTCATCAGGATGATATCGTTACGTCATGTTGTAGTCATTGTTTTGTAGTCATCAGGATGATATCGTTACGTCATGTTGTAGTCATTGACTACAAAACAATGACGACAACATGACGTAACGATATCATCCTGATGACTACAAAACAATGACGACAACATGACGTAACGATATCATCCTGATGACTACAAAACAATGACTACAACATGATGTAACGATATCATCCGCTCCCGACCGGATCACCCGAAAAGGAATGCAGCCCAGGCTAGAGAGAGATGGAGAAAGAACGTGAAAGAACTATCCATGGTGCTGAAGTATCCTTCTGGCTCAAGCTTTGGATGGGAGCGAATGTA
>NC_136803.1:21295260-21415260 GCF_951216825.1 Electrona antarctica | reverse complement strand
GCCATGATGGCGTTATGATGACGTCCTCGGGTGAGAGGACGTTCAGGACTAGGCCAGATCACACACAGCCCATATATGGGGATGATCTTTACGTCATTTCCAGGATGTCTTCATCACCAGTGGAAATATTATAGCTTATTCTGGGCCAGACTCTCTCTGAGTCATCCATGCAGGGACGTACGTCTTAGTGGGAGGAAATTTATGTTGGTTGAAATCAGGTGATATTCTGGGCCAGATCTGACTCGTCTTGGTTTGACTTCATCTGGCCCCAATCGAGACGTCACTAATTCGTCCAGGTGCTTTCCGGGCTAACTAAAAGCTAGCGCACCTTAATTATCAAAATCATTGGTGTGCAGCGCGTGCACACGCAGACAAATTTGCCTCGCCGGTTTACCAACTCGCTGCAGCGAAAATTCTTCATCGATGTCTTCTTCATCGTTACGCTAACAAGCTGTCTTCAGCACAGATGTTATATAGTTCATTTCCAAAGTGATCGCATTATTTTGTGCAATTAAATGGTCAGCTAGATAATGATAAAAAGGTGAGAACCGGTATGTGAATACCAATGATAGTAGGCCTACCATTTCAGGATATCGTTTACTGATGAAACACATTGTTAACTAGAAAAAGTGCCCTTCTGGGCACAGGTCTCCACCAGGAGGATAGGAGTGTGTGTGATGTTTGGCAAAATGTTTAGGAGTAATATAATCATGTTTTGTGTGTGTGTGTGTGTGTGTGTGTGTGTGAGACACGGCTTGGCCTGTTGTAGCGCCACCATGAGGCTGATTTGATAACTGTCAAGTGGCATTTCTTCCTCAGCCTAGTGGGAATATGCATGCACAGTTTCACCGCGATCGGATGCTGTGTTGAGTAGTTGTGGCGATTTGTAAAAAACGGGTACAAAGCGGGCTACTCCTGAAAAGTTTAGAAGCCAATCTTAGGCAATGAAGGTGGATTATGAGAAATCAAACAAACCCGTCTTGATCACATGACTATGGAGAGCATGTGTACCGATTTGCGTGAAATTTGGATAAAATCTGAAGGAGTAATATTAGAAAATGTGTTTTACATATGTCGGCCTCCTGGTGGCGCTATAAAGAGCAGATGTGAAAAATTCCAGGCAAAGGTTTTTCATTGGCCTCTAGGGAGTGTGCATACAAAGTTTTAGACGGATCTGTGCAGTTGGAGGTAAAAACTTTTTGGCCAGTTATAGCGCCACCATGAGGCTTAGTTGAAAATGTTCATGTGGCATTTCTTCCTCGGCCTAGTGGGAATGTGCGTGCACAATTTCACGGAAATCACACGATGTGTTCATGATTTGCAGTATCTTGTTTGAAACTGAGCACTCCTGCGAACTTTGGAAGCCAATCTTAGCCAATCAGGATGGAGTCTGAGAAATCTGAAAGACCCGTTTCGTTGAATGGCCAATGTACCAATTTGCGTGATGTTTGGACAAAATCTGTAGGTGTACTGTCCAAAAACTTGTTTTGCACAAAGCGGTCTCCTGGTGGCGCTATAACCGGCCGTTCTGGAAATTCTGGGGCAGAGGTTCACCGTTGGCATCCAGGGAGTGTGTGTGCAAAATTTGGCATCGACCGGGTTAACGGTGCCGGAGATTAGCTGTTCACAGACGGACGGACACACGGACACACGGACACACGGAGGGACGGAGTGCAAAACATACTCTCTCCCCATGCCTTCGGCCTGGTGGAGACAATAATAATATTGTTTACTAATGAAACACATTGTTTCGGTACTTTCGGTGTTTAAACTTTAGCATTCCTACTTCATCTAGTGTAAATTCTGAACAACTATCCTCTCTCTCTCTCTCTCTCTCTCTCTCTCTCAATTCAATGCAATTTAAATAAAGGTGATGTAAAACAAAAATGCACTAAACTGCGGCGAGTCGGAAAACTGGCCAGTTCTCCGGATACCGCCCTATAGGCGGCTGCTGAGCCCAGTGACACTGAGGGGTCATCGTGGGATGCACAGCGTATGTTCAGTTCACACACCACCTGCACGCACGCACGCTCAATGGTGTTCAAGTCTGGGCTCTGGCTGGGTCACACAAGCACTTTCACAGAGTTGTCCTCAAACCACTTCTTTGTTATCTTAGCTGTGTGCTTGGGGTCGTTGTCCTGTTGGAAGGTGAATCGTTGACCAAGTCAGAGGTCCTAACCTAAGCGCTCTGGAGCAGGTTTTCATCCAGGATGTCTCTGTACACTGCTCCATTCATCTTTCCCGCTATCTCCCAGTTCGTGCCGCTGAAAAACATCCCCACAGCATGATGCTGCCTGGTTTCCTCCAGACATGACGCTTGGCATTCAGGCCAAAAAGCTCTATTTTGGTTTCATCAGACCAGAGAATCTTGTTAATCATGGTCTGAGAGTCGTTTAGGTGCCTTTTGGCAAACTCCAGGCGGGCTGTCATGTGCCTTTTACTGAGGAGAGGCTTCCGTCTGGCCACTCTACCATAAAGGCCTGATTGGTGGAGTGCTGCAGAGATGGTTGTCGTCCCTCTGGAAGGTTCTCCCATTTCCTCAGAGTGACGCTGGAGCTCTGTCAGAGTGATCATGGGGTCCATGGTCACCTCCCTGACCAAGGCCTTTCTCCCCCGATTGCTCAGTTTGGACGGGCAGCCAGCTTAGGAAGAGTCATGGCGGTTCTGAACTTCTTCCATTTGCGAATGATGGAGGCTACTGTGCTCTTCGGGACCTCCTCTTTGGTACCCTTCCCCAGCTCTGTGCCGCGATACAATTCTGACTCGGAGGTCTACAAACAATTCCTTTGACTTCATGGCTTGGTTTTTGCTCTGCCATGCACTGTAAGCTGCCTGTGGGGCCTTATATAGACAGGTGTGTGCCTTTCCCAATAAAGTCCAATCAACTGAATTTCCCACAGGTGCACTCTAGTCAAGTTGTAGGAACACCTCAAGGACAATCGGTGAAAACAGGATGCATTTGAGCTCAGTTTTGAGTGTCATATCAAAGAGTGTGAATACTTGTAAAAAGTACTTGTAAATGTACATGTGAGTTGTCAGTTTTTTGAGAAAAATGCTAGAAATAAAATTCCACTGTTATTATGGGCTATTGGTGTGTAGATTGATGAGAAAAAAATACGAATTGAATCCCTTTTGAAATGAGGCTGTAACGAAACAAAATGTGGAAAAAGTGAAGGAGTGTGAACACTTTCCGGATGCAAGCTCGTATAGTGCGGTTCCCGCCCAGAATGGGTTTTAAAACCACCTCAAAGATATTGTTCCCTCTGACCTCTGCCCCCCCCCCCCCCCCCCCCATTACAGGTACATCAGGACGCTGTACCTGGGCATCCAGTCGCGGCGGCAGAAGGAGCACCAGCGGCGCTGGTACTGGGCCATGATGTTCGAGTACGCCGACGTCAACATGCTGCGCCTGCTGGAGACCTTCCTGGAGTCGGCGCCGCAGCTGGTGCTGCAGCTGTGCATCATGATCCAGGAGAACCGCGCCGAGACCCTGCAGTGTAGGTGGATGTGCTGTATATGTCTGACCATGTCCAGAGTGTACAGGTGGATGTCTGACCATGTCCAGAGAGTACAGGTGGATGTCTGACCATGTCCAGAGTGTACAGGTGGATGTCTGACCATGTCCAGAGAGTACAGGTGGATGTGCTGTATATGTCTGATCATGTCCAGAGTGTATAGGTGGATGTGCTGCATGTATGATCATGTCCAGAGAGTGTATAGGTACAGAAAGGCTTTAATGTCTCAATTTCGCTTTTGTTTCTTGTTTTCCAACTGGATCCCATACATGGGGTTTCTGGAAAGTCAAGGAATATTGAAAAAGCTATTTCATACAGAAAAAGTCAATGGAATTTGAACGATATATATTTCTATTTTTGCGTATTTAGCATAAAATATCATAATCATAAAAAAATATTTAGTGTAAGTGATTAGGTATATGGCCAAGCAGCAAATTAACATAGTTGTATGTATAGCATTTAAGCTGCCCTGAGAGCAGCATTCAAAAAGGGAGCTGGTCCCATTGTCTGGTCCCATTGTCCCATTGTACCACTGTTGTGGTATCTCATACATACAGTATCAGGTAAAAAACTCAATGAATGCTTTTGTTAGAAACCCTATTAGATTGTTTGGTGCATGACGGACCTTTCTCTATCGTTTCCTATCTTTGTTTCTCTCTATTTCCCATGGTTGCATTTATAAACAATGTCAATGAATGAATATATGGACGCAGACCGCAAGTTTCCCTCTTTCTCTCTCTCTCTCTCTTTCTGTCTCTCTCTCTGTCTCTGTCTCTCTCTCTCTCTCTATCGTTCTCTCTCCATAACCCCTCCATCCCACCTTATTCTCTCTCTCTCTCTCCTTCTATATATATATATATATATATAGGCGTGTCCTCCCTGGCGTCTCTCCTCTCCCTGGCGTGGGTGCTGGCGTCGTACCACAAGCTGCTGCGCGACTCCCGCGACGACCAGCGCAGCATGAGCTACCGCGGCGCGCTGCTGCACCTGCTGTGGCGCCTGTTCACCATCTCGTCGCGCGTGCTCTCGCTGGCGCTCTTCGCCAGCCTCTTCCACCTGTACTTTGGCATCTTCGTGGTGTTCCACTGGTGCGCCATGGCCTTCTGGGTGGTGCACGGCGGCACCGACTTCTGCATGTCCAAGTGGGAGGAGGTGCTGTTCAACATGGTGGTGGGCATCGTCTACATCTTCTGCTGGTTCAACGTCAAGGAGGGCACCACGCGCTACCGCATGGTGGCCTACTACAGCGTGGTGCTGGCCGAGAACACCGTGCTCACCGGCCTCTGGTGAGTGAATGAACGCCATTTTGGAAAGAACGTGTACTGTGTGGGCCCCATCATCCATGTATACGTCCTTCACAGGTGTTACCGCTGATACTAATGAAGGCGGCTCTGTTCCATTCTGGTCAAACAGAGCCAGCGGTGCTGCTATTGTTTCGATTGATTGATTGATTGATTGATTGATTGATTGATTGACAGTATGCAGAATGGGTACATTTCAAACAAAAGCACAACTCAATACAAAAACTGTTGCTGTGGACGACACCACGAAATCAACACTGCCAACCGCCTGTCTGTCTGTCTGTCTGTCTGTCTGTCTGTCTGTCTGTCTGTCTGTCTGTCTGTCTGTCTGTCTGTCTGTCTGTCTGTCTGTCTGTCTGTCTGCCTGCCTGCCTGCCTGCCTGCCTGCCTGCCTGCCTGCCTGCCTGCCTGCCTGCCTGCCTGTCTGTCTGTCTGTCTGTCTGTCCAGGTACGCGTACAGAGACCCAGCGCTCACCGACTCCTACGCGGGCCTGGCGCTCTGCGGCGTCTACCTGTCCTTCGCCGGGGGCGTGGCCATCATGCTGCTCTACTACGGCTTCCTGCACCCGGCCACCGCCCACCTGCACCCCAGCCCCGCCTCCTCCTGCTGCGCACAGCTCCTGTGGGGCCTGCCGCTGCCCCCTGCCGCGTCCGCCCCGCCCACAGCCCCGCCCACGCCGGCCCACCGCCACCACTACGGCGGCAGCGGCGGCATGACGTCGGACTCGGACTCGGAGGACGCGACGGCCGAGAGCTGCCTGCCCGTCTTCCAGGTAGAGTCAGAGAGGATGTTAAAGGACAACTTTAGTTTTTTTTCATCCAAGGCTCATGTTTTAAGTTGTTATTAGAGAAAGTAAAAGATGAGTGTTCATTTTTCTTCATTTGCTGCTTCCTTTCGTTTTAGGGATTTTAGCGGTTTTTGACAGGGGGGGCGGGGGCATTCGAACGTGGGGCTAAATATGTATTTTTATACAAAATATTATGGCGATTTCTTTTTTTATTATTTACTATAGTCCTAATATACCCCAGGAAATGACATCTGGCCACAGAAGATCACAGGATCTATACTGAATGTGAAGGTAGCCTACTGGGGGGAAGCCACACTGTGTGTCATAGGCTCAATATGTCAGTTTGACACATTCAGTAGATCTCGTGATCTTTTGTGGCCAGATGTAATCTTTGGGGGTATATTAGGACTATAGTAAATAATAAAATAATAAATTGCTATAACATTTTGTAAAGAAATACATATTTAGCCCCATGCTCAAATCCCCCCACCCCCCTGTCAAAAACAGCTAAAATCCCTAAAACGAAAGAAAGCAGCAAATAATAACAACCTAAAACATGAACCGAGTGCCGCGCTATGAGCTTGTAGATCTGCTATTTTTTAATAATCTTGAAAATGTGGCGCAAATCTTTGAATATATATGCTTTCAGAGCGAACGCTTTTAACTCAAATCTTTGCTTCTGGGGGAGGCCCCTGGAACAAGATATTTTCAGATGAGGGTCGGCGGCCGATTACATATATTTTTGGGGGTCCTTGGCATGGAAATGTTTGAGAACCACTGACATAGAAACATGAGGTTTTTCAGAAAACTGTCAGGTCTAAATGGGGTAAATAAAATCTGGGAATACATTTCTTACCACGAATTTGTTTGTAGAGGTGTCTGCTAACTAACTAACATATCCCACATTGCTGGAGAAAAGTCTTGGTATATAGAAATCAATTCCCCAGATTTGACATGATTATTCTGACATTGATCATGCTGGTAATGCATGTTTGTATTTGTGCTTTTATTGTGCAATGGGTATATTTTCTCCATATGAACTTTGCTATTTAGGGTTGAAATAGTGGGGTGGGAGCGGCTATCTTTGGGAGAGTTTTTATTTTGTTTTGTTTTGTCCTGTCTGTACTCTGTATGTATGGTTGTACTGTTGTATTGTTTTGTGAACTGTATTGTATTAGGGCATTCACTTCTAGTAGTTACTAGTTGACTAGTTGCCTAGTTTACTAGTCGACTAGTCGACTATGTGTTTAACTACCTATTATGTAAATGGAAATAAATATTTGTACATTTAAAAACTGTGTACATTGGTGACTATAACTATAATCTACCTGACCTACAAAATCAAAAGAAGAAAGAAATACATATATTTTTTTCTTTTCTTATCAACTAGTCAACTAGTACCAACAAGGTCGACTAGTGGATTTACTAGTCGACTAGTAAACTAGACATCTCAAGGGGCTCATCCTTTCAATAAAGGTATAATCATTATTTTCCCCCCTGTAACCGTTAAGGTGCGGTCGATGCCGGCGGCCTCCGCCTCGTCCAAGATGGAGGGCCCGCTCATCAAGATCGACATGCCGCGCAAGCGCTACCCGGCGTGGGACGCCCACTACGTGGACCGCCGGCTGCGGAGGACCATCAACATCCTGCAGTACATCACGCCGGCCGCCGTGGGCATCCGCTACCGCGACGGACCCTTACTCTACGAACTGCTGCAGTACGAGTCCTCGCTCTGACACGCAACACGGCAACGCGCACAAGGCTCGCGCACACACACACAAGGCACGCGCGCGCACACACACACACACACACACACACACACACACACACACACACACACACACACACACACACACACACACACACACACACACGTGCACAAACTTGTACTGCTATGCTTATGAGGACATTAATCTTCACACTGAATCTTATCTCTCGCACTTCCTACGTGCCTAAATTATGATCGTAATCGGCCCATAACAGAAACCCCTTATTGTGACTCCCTTATTGTTTAAGTAAAGTGGGTGACGAGGCAAAAATGTCCTCACTTTCCATATTTGTCCTATGTCCTTTATGATTTGTGGCAGCGGTGGCCGAACGGTTTGCGGATCGGTCTTGATACCGGAAGGTTGCCAGTTCGAATCCTCGGACCGGCACGTTAAAATTACCACCGCTGAAGTGCCCTTGAGCAAGGCATTGAACCCCAACCATGAAATGTTCTATGAGCAGGGCGCGGCTGTAAACAAGCATCTCGAGCTTAGTCCACTTACCCTGGGTAAACAAAGAACTTTGCTTTGCTTTGCTTTATGAGGACATTTGGCTCACACACACACACACACACACACACAAGTTAGCAGTACAAGTACACTCACACGCACACACACACACACACACACGCACATGCACATGCACACACATAAACTATATATTCAGTATATGTATATGTGTATCTGTATCTCTCACACTGAAACACACAGATGTGCAGGACATGCACATACTGTAACAACAGAGCTATAGGCACAACACAACCTATGAAGTAAACGTATTGCGTTCACATGCAGCGGCAGCGCATTGCGTACCGGAGACTATAAAACATGTCTACGGACGAATAAATTAAGGAGCAGCACACACACCACCCACACAAGCACAAATGTACACGCCGGTATTAGCTGAAAGGCACAAGAGTGATCTCTAACACACATGCACAACGCCACCAACACACACACACACACACACACACACACACACACACACACACACACACACACACACACAAAGACACAAGTTTCTCGCAATCATTCAGACTTGCGAGTCCCACGGCCATGACTCAAATAGCTGCTTCAGCACGAGTCTCTCTCTCTCTCTCTCTCTCTCCACCGCCTTCTTATCTCCGTCTATATCCCTTCTTTCTCTCCGTCCGTTGTCGTTTATGCATCTTTCAGACCCGCCGCGCGCTGCTGTGAAGAGCAAAACAAAAAATGAGAAGGGTCAAAGACAAAAAAAAAATACAAAAACAAAAAAGAAGCGCGCGCATTCACGACCGACCGGCGCCCTCGCTTTCAACTGCATGCCGTCTTTGTTACACTGCACTATCACAGGTTTTTATGTATTATGTTTTCCAACGCGCAGGACAAGTGTGCGTTTTTTTTTAATATCGTATAGGCATAGGTATATCTGTCACGTGGTGTCGTCGACCCAGAGGCCACGAGGGCAACTTGTTTTCTGTTCAGAGTGACGGGAGGGTGAATTGGTCAGGGTTTGTATTACTGTTCAGAGCAGCAAGGTATGTAGGCTAGTCAATCTAAGGTTTGACCCAAAGGAAATTGCAATGGTAATTATTATATTAAGGTTTTCTATGATCCAACATATTAAAAATCACACCCGTGTGAACTGAGTGGTGTAAGGTTTTATATAGCATGATCAGCTGTGGTCTGACGTAATGTCTGACGTAATGAAATAAGGTAAGGTATTATGTAGCCTGATCAGCTCTGATCTGACGTAATGAAATCACACCCGGATGTGATTTCACAACTGGCTTTTTCTGTGCAGAGAAAATGACCATGGTTGCTACGGTCATCCAGTTCACCCGGGTGTGATTTAATTACGTCAGAAATTATTTTGAACATAGCAACCATGCTCATTTTTTTCTGCACACAAAAGCCAGTTGTAGGAGTGGTTTACACCACTCAAAAAGTGTTGTATTGAACAACATTGTGGATCATGGTAAATACAGGGGTTGAACGTTGGGGGTACTATTAAAAACCTATATATGGCAAAGATTTCATGTGACGTGTCAAACTAGGGGTTTATTCATGATTCTGTATCAATTGCAAGCATTAGTTTTGCACAAAAAACACTCCATAGCCGTCTTCACAAATGTGATGAGGTCATCACATTTGGGCAAGTGGCTAAGGTCGAATTTAGCCCAAGGACAGTTTTTTTGTGCAAAACTAATGCTTGGAATGGATTCAGAATCACGAAAAACCCCTAGTGACCCCTTAAAGCATAATTAAAATTTGGAAATTTTGCCTTTTAATGGTACCCCAACTTTCAATCCCTGAATTTACCATGATCCACAATTTTTCAACACAACAATTTTTAATTTGGATGACCCTAAGGATCATAAAAAAAACCTTGAATGATTACTATTGCAATTTCCTTTGGGTCACGCCCCTTTTTAGCTTAGATTGACTGGCCTAATGCTGGGAAGGACAGACAGACGATCAGCATCTTGTGTACGTTTGTGTGTGTGTGTTTGTGAATGCTTGTGTGTGTGTGTGTGCATGCGCGAGCGCAAGCGGGTTTGTGTGTTCGTATGTGCGGTCATGTGTGACTTACAGACACTTCCCTGCCTCTGCAGATTGTCAGCATTGATCTACTGACCAAAAGTTCCCCTTAATTAAAGCGTGCTTCCGGTCAAATCTCCTTCCGTCTCTCTTGTACACAAAGTGGGAGACACCGCCTGGACGAAGGCACCAGGCATACCTGAGAGTAGACGCTCGTACTCGGATCAAAACGACAACAATAGATGCACAACTGGGAGAAGATCATGTGTTCTGAAAATAGACCTTAAGACTTACCCTCGCTAAAAAAAACACTTCTAACAGCAAATAAGTATTCATGACGTTCAAATGTAGTCCTACACCAGTACACCTGCCATGTTAATGGGGGACCAACACAGGTGTTTCAACTTGTCTGATTGGCATAGATAGAACTAATGTTCTTCAAGATTTAAATCATTCAAAAAATCATTTTCATTGTCTCTCGTCTCTCACGATGACTTGGCGTGTGGCCTGCAATGCATTCATGCTTCTCCACTGTTCCAAAAAGCCAACCCACAAGTGAGCTGTGATGCGTGGTTAATTAATTATGTATTTTTATTTAATTTTTTTCCATTCTCTCTTTCTCTCACACCCCAAGCTGTCAAACTGGCAGGCAGAACAAATAATAAACGGCGTGATAATTCCTCCGATAGGAAACGACTGACACGCTATTATTGGAACGAGAAAGACAATTAGAAAACGTTGGCGCTGCTTTGACACCATGTGACGGCGAGGACAAGGGACCATCTGGAAAGATGCGGGAGGAATACTTATCACAGCTTCAGATATGCCAAGTTCACGCCTATATCCCAAATACCTCTCACCTGTAGTCCAGGATAATAAAACAGGGCCATTTTAGTGTGTAAAGTCAGAATATCAATCTTTTTCTTTGTGAGAAATGAGCTCAAGCTCGTCTCCACGACAGGATGAAAGCTAATGAGAAAGACTATTAAGGTATCTTAGAGGATCTGAACAGCAAAGTGCAAAATATGCAAGTGCAACGCAACTCATTAAGGTAATACACAGGCATGGAGTTACGACCCCCTGTAGGGGGAATAACATAGTAATGAGGAGACAGCTTTTACAAAAGATGATTTGTGTTTATTATCTCAGTTGACAGATTAAATATTTTCAATTGTTTTCCTTCTCAAAGGAATAATGGCTTCAGGATGTCTGTTACATTGGAGAAAAACTTGCTATCTAAGAAAAGAAAATTACCCCTAACGAAAGTCCCTAACAAAGTGGAAACAAAAATACAATTACTAATCTCATAACAAAAATACAATAAACGGGATTCAAACAAAAGAACTATCAAACATCCCTACGGGATGGTAAAGCAGGGTTTTAACATTACATAAGGAAAAGTACATTAAAGAAATTAGGAGCCGACTATCGAAATAAAGTTAAATACTGAAGGTTACTTAAGAACTCAGGACTAACATGAAACCAGAAACAAAATATAACTTACTCAAAAAGGACTGAAGACAAAGAGAACAACTATCAAAGCAAACTAACTAAAGAAACAAAATACCAAAGCAAACAAAAGCAACATGGGTGGAGGACAAGCGGGATGGCATCTCTGCTGCAGACGCAAGCTGACGTCCTCACAGCAGTCTTCTTCTTCTTCTTCTTCTTGTGGGGTTTATTGGCGGTTGGCAAACAAAACTGTGCATTACCGCCACCTACTGGTGTCTTTATTCCTCCTACCTATTGGATTCCTGAGTTACCTTACCACATCAACCTATATTCTATCAATAAGACTGGTCACTCTCAGATATTCAAAAAGGTGCCTATAGCACCTGTCTCCTGACCCTTTTCTTAGTATATTTACTAAGTCGTACCTTTCTTTTATTTCTGCTAAATTCTCCCTTAACTGTCTCCTTTCTCCTTCATATGCTCTACAGTTCATCATGACATGCTCAACTGTTTCCTCCTCCCCACAATGATCGCACCTCCCTGTATCGTGTTTCCCTATCATAAATAATGCCGCATTTAGGCCTGTATGTCCAAATCTTAAACGTGTTATTACCGTCTCTTCCCTTCTGCTCTTTCCTGCTCCCCTCTCCTCTCCTACTTTCCTCTGAATTCCATAAAACCATCTTCCCTTCCTCTCCTCCTCCCACCTCTTTTGCCATCTCTCCTTCATCTTTCTTTTAATAATGCTCTTTCCCTCCATCTTACTAACTTTCACTGCCATCTCAATGTTGCCACAGTTTGTCGCCTCCTTTGCCACCTTGTCCACCTCCTCATTTCCTCTCACTCCAATGTGTGCCGGTACCCACATAAACACCACTGTTAAGCCCATCATCCCTATCCTATACAAGATTTGTTTTATTTCTATTAGAATGTCTGGCCTACTTTCTGAGTTGCTGCACTGTAGGCTTTTTAGCACTGAGCTTGAGTCTGAACATATCACTACTCTTAGTGGCCTAACCTCCTCCACCCAGTGTACTGCCAGTAGTATAGCAATCATTTCTGCTGTATACACAGATGCCTCATCGTTGATCCTTTTACCTACCCTTACCTTAAACTCTGGGACACAAAATGCCACTCCTACCTTACTGTCTGCCCTGTCAGGACAGACTGAGCACTTTTATAGACAGCAGGGCCATTATTACCCAGCCAATCAGAACCAGGGCGTGGATGGGAAGAGCGAATGAGGAAGGAGGGGTAGGTCCAGGCAGGACCTGTCAATGATTGCAGCCACCCGCTTTCAATCACCCACTTTACTCTGCCAGTCAGTCATCAGCACCACACCCATTCTCCACACTCTCCATTCACCTCCATTCATGACCTTATAGAGAACACAAAAGGGAAACAATATATCACAGGCCACCAACATGTCCAACTTATCACAATTATTCCCAAATTAACAAGAACAGCGGTCCGTAACACCCCTCACCCAAGAAAAAAACTCTCCCCCCAAAGAAAGAAGCTTACGGTTAAGGTTGGGCAAAAACATGAGAACGGACATCTGCAAAGACATCACCAACTCCTTGTGACAAAGTTCCAAGTTAAAATCCTGTATCAGTAATGACCATCACATAAGTCTTCGAGTCAAGTTTCTAATTCGTCTTAAAACGACCAGAGAATTATAATCACAGATAATGGGCTAAATCCCACTTTAAAAGAATTACAAAACCAACCATAAAGAGTCTGTTTTCCAATCAAACATAGTTATTTTGAGCTGTAGTTTAAAAAAATATCTGTTTTATCCTCCCACAATAGTACAGCTGTGGCCCCACCGCCATTCGCATCCGCCTCAAACTAGCTGGCGTCTGGAAGCTTGGGACAGGCGGGACAGGAGAGCTACCTGGCAGAACTTCACAGGACTCAAAATAAGCCAGTATATGCTTATGTATGGCATTACAGTACAGATCACAAAAGTCACAAAAGCAGAAACAAGAATCACAAAAGCAGATGACTCCCACTTAATCCTCACATTAAGTAGATGTGTAAAAAGGGCTGAGGTGTGAATGTAGGCAACACAATCCTAACGCAACGAAGGCAGTCAACAGAACAGCAGCGTTGAAATACATACTGGTGCAAAACACAGTCAATTGGCTGCTAAACCCACTTCATTATGGTGCAAACATGAAACACATACATGTACTTTTATGGTGCACTAAGGGCAGATTCTATCCCGTTGACAACCATGGTGCATTTTTAGTACTGCCTTCAGTCATTGGTTAAGGCCGTGCCAAAAGGCTCTTGTTTTTGCGACTGCTCTTCCGTAACTGCTCTTCCGTATCCGGCTATGCAAGTTTCAGGGAGATATGCTTAGCGTACACGTGCACACACACACACACACACACACACACATACTGTACATAATGTGGCACACAAAAGCATAGGGTTATAGTCCCTGAAACAGGGTGATATGATAAGCATATCGAACAGGCCTACACATTGATAATAGCCAAAGGTTACACATGCTCTCACTCACGCACACGCACGCTCGCAAGCACGCACGCACGCACGCACGCACGCACGCACGCACGCACGCACGCACGCACACACACACACACACACACTCACACTCACAAAAGCCAACATTTCCATCAACCCCTTTGTGATTCGGGAACAATCTTCATATGGTGCTACTGAGTCAAACTGTGTACAGGACAGTGTTGTATAAATTACCCTGTGTGCATGCATGACAGTGTTTGAACACAAGCAGGTTAGCTGTGAAAGTTTTAGCTTTAATTCAGCATGGACGTTTTACACTGACTGCACTAAACTGTGCCGCTGCTCTTGGTGTGAAACAGACTAGTATACACACAATGAATCACACGTATACAGCAAAACTGGGGATGTTAAAGGACCACTTCACCACTTTTCAACTTCTCTTCCTATAATTGGTCCTAACTAATGTTCATGATAAAATGCCACCATTTTTTCCTACTCAGTCTGTGTCTCATAGGAAGGCTGTGGGCAGTTCAGAAACCCGTCCACCAGTGACATCATCAATGGTGAATCCAAGCTAATAGAAACGGCAGGCTTTCTTTTCCTGAAAAGTTGCAATGCAAAAGTTGAAGCCATCGTTCTCACGATAATAAAAATCTAAATATATTTTAAAACAAATCTTGTTTAAAAAAAAACTGGTCACTGGTGGACGGGTGTCCGAACTGCCCAAAGCCCTCCTATGAGACACAGACTGAGTAGGAAAAAATGGTGGTGTTTTATCTTGAACATTAGTGAGGACCAATTATATGAAGAGATGTTGAAAAGTGGTGAAGTGGTCCTTTAATTTAACTGCAAAATGCAAAAATGTGCCCATGCATGCGGCTAAATTACGGCCACCGGGTGTAAATGTAGAGCTTTTGAGGACGACACAGCGCTACCTCAGAGATGCAGGTCAGCCGTATAGGTTGAAGGGCAGCTGGGGCTATTTTTTTGTACACTCAGTGTAAAGCTGTTGAATGTCTGGGAGGTGAGTTTGCACACTCAGCCCTCCCTGTCATTCCGTATCAGATGGTATAATGTGGGTTCGTATTGTACACTGAGCATGATGTCAACATGTTGTTGTAGTATATAGAGAGAATAGAGATCAGAAGCCAAGAAAGCCCGGGGAGAAAACAAACAACTTCCGTTCACAGCCATTCATAATTTTGTATTTGTATGTTTATTTATTCATGTATTTGTTCATTTATATGAATTAATACATTTTAAAGCACATGGGGGGGCGGGGGGGCTACCAAAATGCTACCATAGAGATTTTTCAAATAATGCTGTCAACAAATTGCCAGGCAGACGACAAGACAAACAAATATGTCCTCCTTACAAATGATGTTAACAGTGAAGTCAGGGGTTTTAAAGAGTCACAGTTTCATTCCGCCTTTGTATAACGTGCCACAATCAGGGTCTTGAAAACACATGAGGCCTGAAGGTTGCATGTGTGCGCACAAGTACAGTATTCAATATTGCTTCATATGGACCATATTTTAGCCAACGCCCAGAGCAGTGGAACTATATTGTGTCTCATCATCGCTAATTATGAAAAACAAATTCTCCTAGAATTGAAGACCAGACACCAGTCAGTTTCTGGTCTCACTCCAGACCAGTTTCTCGGATCAGAGTCCAGTGAAATCCTAGAACTGAATTCCCTAAAGTTCTGGGGCGTTTGCTTCCCCACTGGATTGGTGTTCCGGGATCAATACCATTATTGCTCCAATCTGCTTGGCAAGTTCAATCAATCACCGAAAAGTATTTGTAAAGTGTAATTTTGTGACAATTTGATCCAAGTCTGGATACTAGTATAAGCACAGGGCAGGGTCACAGCAGGTGGATGTAACTACTAACTGAATGGAAAAGAGAAGCTACTTTTATTTTTTTGTAGCGGTCCTGCGTTTTATACTGTGTTTGCCGTCCCATGTTCTTCAGCTTGAGAAAAAAGTAGCTTTAGAGATTTTGATGTGCAAAGAAATGACTTTCTTTTTTTCTTCTCGTGGTTGGCATTTTGATTGTAAATAACCTTTTAACTGGTAACCTTCCTCTGTTGTGTCTATGTTTGATGGCTTCGCTTTAGACAGCTCTTTTTAATGTATTCCGATTAGTCAATGTTCTTTATTAATATCAGGAATGTAAAATGGGGAGAAGAAAAACCCTAGCTTGACTGGAGACTACTGTGTTTTCGTAGGAGTCTGTGCCATTGTGTCGTTCTGAGTAAAAGCACACTGATATTAGGTTTTTGGGTGGGGAGGGTTAAGTCATTGTTTTGGGATAAGGTTGCCATGGCCGAGGCTATAAGCTAGAATCTTTGTGAATTTTATTTCTGGGAGTGTGGGGTGGGGGTTGGGGGGGTAGGACAAGGTCAAATGGAAATTGGCTAAGGAAAAATACTGGGTCCCGTGGATCAGACCCAAGGTACAGTTTTCTCTGACATTCCTAACGGAGGACACCAGATCGTTCGTTGTCACACTGCAAAAACACGACCATCTCAGCAAGTATTTCATAGCTCATAAAGCATCTTATGTCCGTGAATGTATCCAAGATAAAGTTTTACTTTTCACAATCTAGTGGATTTGGGTGATGTTTGTTTTATGAAGCTTAAAAAAAAGTTTAAAATTAAAGAGCTTATTGAATATGGTCAGTTTTTGCAGTGCGTCGCTACAGACCATGGCAGAGACAGTGCAACACAACCACATATCTCAAAGCTAGGACAGTGAATATTCCAAAGCAACATTATTATTATTTTTTTTACCAAGTTCTCACTTGGTAACATCAAATCAGAAAGGAAATTGTCTGGCTAACTTCTGATAATTCTGTGTTTTAACCCATGCTTATGTCCGGTCCACTCAAAGCCTCTATACTATAAAGCAGGTCATAAAAGTATATATACATTATCATTCTCGAAGCAGAAGTCTTTGGAGACTTACTGGTTCGGATCGGATATAACGGCCTTCGACGACAGTAAAGGTTTCAGACCAATCACAACAAACCTTGGGGAATTAGACGGGCCGGGTGGGGGTTGACAGACACACACAATGTATCTGGAGTTTGTTTGTGTATTCTGTGTCTAATATAATAGTTCTAGGCATTCTGGGAGCAGGGAAAAGAAGTCAAATCATATTTTCAAATGGCTCTAGACGGCCATCGTTAGAAAATGTGTTATTTTTGTTACAATACCTCCTGAAGATAAAAATAAATAAATCTATTTATCTGTAAAGAGACAGAGATTTACAGTAATACAGATACTACATAAGAAATGACAGATTTTAAACAAATGTAAAAATAATATATAAAAAAATACAAATAGATATAATACATGTACAGCTCAATGGGTTTCAAACACAATACAGAAATGTATGAGTCAGTATTGAGTTAAATTTTATATCTTTGCCATTTTATTACATTGTACTGTTGTGACTGCAATGATGAAAAATATATATAAAGGAATATAAATTAAATTAATTTTTCAAACGTGCGTTGCTCTGTCCTTGCCATCCTGTCTCTTTCACACACACACACACACACACACACACACACACACACACACACACACGCATGCGCGCACACACACACACACACACACACACACACACACACACGAAGCAAAAATCAATCATCGTCATTTGTTTATAACTTCTATCATTAAGAAAAAACAAACAGAAGACTTGCAATTTGGATTTATGTAATATGTGAAATGTAGCCATAGCTGCTAGAATAATGCAATCAAATTAATTATGTAGCCTATACATCATTTTTTCTTCTTAATACTATTATCACTGAAGCCAAACAACACATTTTGCCAGTAAAGACAAGAGACAATATTATCAACAATATACTGAGATAGGCCTACATCCAAATAGGTACTAGAGCAGTGGCTTTCAACCTTGGTCCGGGGACCACCAGTGGTCCTTGAAGAGGTTCCAGGTCCCCAGTTAAATGATGGAGAGTTGATAACCAAATGGACCCTTATAGACGTATTGTCTTTATTAACCGGGCTCTAGACATTTACTTGTCTATGGTATTTGTAGTCCATGATTTCATCAGGTCACCCGTTAATCTTTTTTTGTGAGCGGACCATTCCTCTTCCTGGTCTGTGTCTGGACTGCAGGACTTGCTGCTGTGGCCGTGCTGGAAGGAGCGGAGTGGTGGTAGAGCCTCCCGGTGGCCAAGGTTGTGAGCTGCAGTTTGAGCTCCAGGAGGTCACTGACCAAGGAGGCTTCTTTGTCCAGTCTGTCCCGTGTGTGGTCTCCGTTGGCCCTCACAGCGACACGCACCAGTTCACACACGCCCTGTAGCCAATCCAACCCACACATGAAGTGGAACACTTACAGCGCTAGCATTTATTGACACATTATGATATAATTCACGCCAGCATTCTTCCCTGTTCAGCTCTTATTTTGAAGAGCCAAATGATGTGAACTTATGTTGGGTTGAGTGACGATGCTGTATCGTTCCATGTTTGCCGTGGATGCTGCTTTAACATGATGCAGAAGGATCACATCGTCGGCTCTGGGCCGTGGAATAAACCTTGTTTTGACCAAAATGCAAGACAAGGAATATAGGAGATACCGGCGATTGAAAGAAACATAGAATGGGTCATTATGGCCACGATGATTTTAATGCCGCGATCCTGTTATTGAGAAAGCGCTATAAAAGCGCAATTGCCATTGATCTACGGCAATGGCGTTGAGGGTTTTATTAACCTTTAATTAATTGAATTGACGTAGATCTCGGCCAATGGCGGTATAAGTGTTAACAGTGGACGAGTGTGCATGTACTGCTGCCTGTATGCTTAAATAAGTCTGTCAGACAAACTGTAGTATCAACCTCTTTATCTATGTGTCTGTCCTCGCCATCGCAGACTTTCTCCTCTTCCTCCACGCTGACCTCTGACCCTTGTCGGAGATCCCTCAATGCCGCCTCTTTCTGTCGCAGGGCGGCGGTGAGTCGGGCCTCCTGCTGCTGAAACTGCCACTCACGTTGCTCGGTTCCCTGCAGTCACAGCAGAGAGTCAGGGGATATCAATACAATCTGGATTTATTACAGTGTTTCCACACTTGGGCAGACAGGCGCGGCCGTTTTCCGCTGTCTGCCGGCGTCTCTTCCGGGTTTTTAGACAGCTGGTGGATGGAAATGAAGCTCCACCCACGTGGCTGAATGCTGCGACGGCCAGATTCCCGGAAACACTTGCCCCAGCCGCATGGGTGGAGCTTCATTTCCATCCACCAGCTGTCTAAAAACCTAGAACAAATAAAGAGGATGGTGCACGGAGGTGCGGCCCACTCTCCTGCGGGAGGTTTGCACATGCTCAGTGTAAACAGGAACTGCGATGATGGAGTGTTCCAGCAGAGGTGCTAGAGGTGCATGAGAGTTGCTGACCCTGAACTGAAATAATAAAAAGGATATCACAAAAAGAGAATAGTACAAAGTTGATTTTGTTTTTATTTTAAAAAGTAAGTCAATTTCATAACTGTGGAAAGAAATGTTGTGTATAACAGACTGAAATATAAAGGACAAGTACATTTACTAAATGTTAATGCTTTTGTATATTTTCTTTTGTGGATTTTCCATGTGTACATGTGTCAAACTTTTATTTTTGTGAAATGACAAAGAAACATGGATACTGTTCATTCAAGTGCTGTGGATGATATAAAACATTTGAAAAGGGAAGGGTGACTGCTGTTTAATTCTCAACTGTTCTGGATCTCATTATTTACATGAAAGTTATGAGCTTTCTATCTAGCACCTCTGCTGGGACACTCCATCATCGCAGTTCCTGTTTACACTGAGCATGTGCAAACCTCCCGCAGGAGAGTGGGCCGCACCTCCGTGCACCATCCTCTTTATTTGTCCTAGCTAAAAACTCGGAAGAGACGCCGGCAGACAGCGGAAAACGGCCGCGCCTGTCTGCCCAGGTCTGGCAACAGCTTTACCAAGACTTTACTTCACCAATGTGTTTGTAAAGGTGTCTACTATAACACATCCCACATTGGTTTCTATTCAACCACCCTAGGGGATTTTTTGACAGCTACTGAAAGTTGGGGTACCATCAACAACCAATATAAGGCAACATGTTCTAAATTTCATTATGCTTTAAGTAGCATGTGACGTGTCAAACTAGGGGGTCTTCATGACTCTGAACCCATTCCAAGCATTATTTCTTTGCACGAAAAACATTCCTTTGGATAAATTCGGCCATATCCACTTGACCTCATCACATTTGTGATGACGGCTATGGCCATTATTCTATATTTATTAGTATGACCATGACGGGCCGCAGATACTTTAACCAGGGGCTGCAGGTTTGAGTAGTAGCACTTAAGGCCTATTCACCGCAGCTCGTGACGTCATGTTGTAGTTTGGTGGTCACCTAACCACCGTAAATCCAGACTATGTACTGTATGAGCCTTTATTTAGACACTCAGCCGGCTAGGTCTTGCCCTAGCCTCGCATAGCCAGCCTTCCTCTGCCTTTAGCTCGTAACGCGGCACTCGGTGCCGCGCTACAAGCTTGTAGATCTGCTGTTTTTTCAATAGTAAAACACCAAAATGGGTTCCCCGTCCTCCTGAAAGGGTTTAAGATGCCAATAATGCCAATACAAATACATGTAGGTGTATTTATTGACTGGTTTGACCTGTGCCAGAGGGAGGTGTCCGCCGGGCGGCACCTGTACCTCCAGGTGCAGGACTCCTCGGGGGGCAAACGTCACGTTGGCGGCGGCTCCTCCCACCACGGCCTGCAGGAGGCGGCATCGGGCGCCGCACGTGGCAGTGAGGTAGAGGAGGAGCTGGTGTTGGTGGACCGGCGTGAGGCAGCCTGGCAGACGTTCAGACAGCGTATCCCTCAGCATGGACAGCAGTTTGGCCACATCTGTGCCTGCATGGTATACGGTAGAGGAGTGTTGTAGTGGCTGTGCAGGTATACGGTAGAGAAGTGTTGTAGTGGCTGTGCAGGTATACGGTAGAGAAGTGTTGTAGTGGCTGTGCAGCTATACGGTAGAGGAGTGTTGTAGTGGCTGTGAAGGTATACGGTAGAGAAGTGTTGTAGTGGCTGTGCAGCTATACGGTAGAGGAGTGTTGTAGTGGCTGTGCAGGTATACGGTAGAGAAGTGTTGTAGTGGCTGCTGTGCAGGTATACGGTAGAGAAGTGTTGTAGTGGCTGTGCAGCTATACGGTAGATGGAGTTGGAACAACTGAGGTTCGGGAGGTTTGGCCAAGCAGATGACTACCTAGCTCAACCCACCTGCCACTGCCAACTCCACCCTTGCCACCCTTGCCAACCACTCACCCACCTCCAACCAACCTGGCCACTCCTCCCTCACCTACCACCGGGGGTATTTAAACGCAAGTTTAAAAAATGCCAGTGTGCCAGTTTCCAGTAAACAAGCACACACCAACGCCAAGAGAACTTATACGAGTATATTTTCTCTATCTAGCTCACCTCAGCTTGCAAACCAACGTTCAGTATGGCAGCCCAGCTGAATATCCACGCCTCGGACAACGAGGATCTATTCGTCGGCATACCCGCCAACGAACCCGCCGCCGCCGACACCGGTACTCACCGAGCCGTCGTCGCCGCCGACCTCCTCTTCGTGCCCGACACCCCAGAGCACCTCCGCGGTAGGCTCAGGTCAGTTGCGATCGTACCTCCCGGTTCCGCCGCGTCCATGGATCGGACACCCCGGGAGTTCCACGAGGGTCCACGTTCCTCCCCGTCAGGAGACGGGCACCAGCAGAACCCGGTACCGGTCCAGCAGCCCAAGCCATCCCGCACCTCATCCCGCCGCCTCGGCCAGCAGGCTCAAGCAGCAGCGGCTTCTCCTACCAGCCTTCCTGTCGCCTCTCCGCGCGGCTCCAACCTACCAGCACCAACGCTCGTGTCGGATTGGACCGTAGTCGGCCTTCAAAGAGCCCTCATCACCAAGGGCATCAACTTCACCCGCTCAGCAAACAAGCTAGCCTTGTTTACTCTCCTCACATCCACCCGTGTTGCTCAGCTCAGCAACAGCGCAACAACAGCAGCCTCGCCAGCCAACGCGACTTCGTCGCACAGCCGTGACGTCACGCGTCATCCACCCAGCCCAGGAGACGCTTCCCGGGCGTCCGCTCGGCCGAGTGGTGGCGTCGTCGCGCAGCAGGCAGCGCCGTCGCGTCGCGGAAACCCCTCGCGTCGGGCTGCCACGTCGCGTGGCGGCGCCGCCACAAAGTCGGCGGCTCCGTCCCGCTCCGGTGACGTCACGCAGCGTTCCGCTGCCACAGTGACATTCAAGAGACACTCATTCTCCCCAGACACCCACCATCTCCATTCCCACCACTCAACCATAGGAGCTCCAGCCACTTCAGCCCCATCTACCATGCAAACGGCCAGTATCCTCCATCCACCACACACTACCCTAATTCCACCTGGTTTTCTCCCTCCTGCCCCACCCGTCCCTCCCTCCTATTTCCAGCAGGCCGCAGCACCCCACCTCCACCCCCCCCACCCCACCTCCCCCCTCCTCCAGTACAACCTATCTTTCCCATTCCAGGCTCCATCTTCCCTAGGAGGTCCCCCAGCGGCCCTAGGAGGTCCCCCAGCCACACTAGGATATCCCCCAGCAGCGCCCAGTGCCCCTCAATTTAACATGTCTTTTCTCCCCCCCCACCCAGTGTTCCCCAACCCCCCCCCCCCTCCTTCCTTCTCCCTTGCTACAGCCACGCCAGCACCCGTCCCGCCATCAGCCATCGCCCTCAACGCCCCCATGGTCTCCTCATCCCTCCGATCCCAAATCCTCCAAGGTATGGACACTGACCTTTCCTCCCTCATCCGCCCCTCCGCCAGCACCGCCCAACACCGATCCGTCACCGTAGAAGGAGTCTCCATCACTCTCCGCGACCTCTCCCCATCCACTTCCTCCGTCCTCACACCCACCGAGTTTGTATTAGCCTTCTCCATTTTCCGCGACATCCTCTGCACCACCTATCCTTCCCGCCGCCAAGAGCTCGATGACCACCTCTATCTGTGCATGGACCTTTGCGCCCGCTTCGGAGGCAGCCTTTTTTATGAGTATCATCGACAATTCTCTGCCAGGGCCGCCTCCAGACTCCAGCAATTTAATACAGGCACGTACTGGGGCTCCCTCGACCTGGAGCTATACTGCCGGATTTTTGCAGGAAAAACCTCCGAAGCTTGCAGTCTTTGCAACTGCCCCACCCACCCCACCACCCTCTGCACCTTCATAGCCCCAGAACCCCGCCCCCATGCTCCATTCCAAACCAGCTCCACCATCCCCTCCCTCCTAAGCGTCACCACCTCCACCAAACCCCTTCCCTCCCCCAGCCACGCCAGAGACAGGCGCGGCCGTCCGCTCCTGTTCATAGGGAGCAAGATGCTATGTAATAACTACAACGAAGGCGGCTGCGACATGTCCTCATGCCGCATGCTTCATATCTGCACCTTCTGTGGCAAAGCTCACACCCGCATCAACTGCACCAACAAACAGGCACCCGCGTTGCCCAGCTCAGCAACAGCGCAACAACAGCAGCCTGGGCCAGCAGGTCCATCCTGATCCACTCCGACAACCTCACTACAGTGCACATCATCAACAAAGAGATTCAGGAGCTTGGCCCCAGAAGCCGACCCGACACCAACCCCGGTTCCACCCTTTTCGGAGATGACCTTCCCCTAAACCACCCGTTTCACCACCTCCTCACCCACTCCCGGCACATGATCCTGCAAGGCATTGCCCCATCCACCCTCTCCTCCTACTGGACAGCCTGGAAGAACTTCCAGTCCTTCCACACCCTCTTCCACGTCCACTTCCCATCCTCGGACCTCATCACCCTCTCTTCCTACATCAGTTACCTCCATTCCACAACCGCCAGGTCATCAACCATCCGAGTCTACCTGTGCGGCATCAACTTCTTCACAAAACTCATAACCGGCTCTCCCCATCCATCCATACAACATCCTCAGACCACCCTCCTACTCAAAGGCTTCCAGAGGATCGAGCCAAAACTCCCCCCCCAACGCCAACCCCTCACAGCCGAAATCCTAACCAGCTGCATCCACATCCTCCGCACAGGCTACTCAGACCCCCACACCGACGCCACGCTCGAGGCCATGTTCCTTTTAGCCTTTTTTGGGTTTTTGAGATGCTCGGAGTTCACCTCCTCCAACCCCAGGTTCGACCCAGCTCTCCATCCCAGGCTGGCCGACCTAACCATCCACAGCACTTCCTCCCTCATCTTCACCATCAAGCACAGCAAAACGGACCAGTTTGGTAAAACCACCCCCATCTTCCTCTACAAACTCAATGCCTTCCTCAGCCCCTACGAGCCCCTCGCTAACCACTCTCTCTCCCGACGTGCCCAGCGCGCTACACCATCGGATCCCCTCTTCATAACCAACAGTGGTTCAGTCGCCACCCGCACCTGGTTCCATTCCCACCTCCGCCTGGTCCTCACCAAAGCGGGAATCTCCCCAGAACACTTCTCAGGCCACTCCTTCAGAATCGGAGCAGCATCCACGGCTTCGAGCAAGGGAGTTCCCGACCACGTGATCCAGATCCTCGGCCGGTGGTCGTCCCAGGCCTACCACGGCTACATCCGCACCAACGCCCCGGACCTGCACAATGCCCAGCTCTCCATGGTCTCGTAACCCGAGGGTAAGATACTTTTGGGGTTCCAACACAATCACACAGGCGCTCGCCTCGACCCCTAAGCCAAAGTACCTGGGTCCACGCCCCCTCGAACCTGATCCCTGTCGCCGACGTCCTGTGCTCACGTCGACGTCATTCATGCTGATCCCTGTCGCCGACGTCCTGTGCTCACGTCGACGTCATTCATGCCCCACGCCCTGATCCCTGTCGCCGACGTCCTGTGCTCACGTCGACGTCATTCATGCCCCACGCCCTCACCTGTGCTCTGACCATCTAAGCCGCACACCGCACTCTTGCAAGAAAGCCTGTGGTGCTGACCTTCGATGATCAAGCACCCGATGCCATTCGTGCCCCGCGCCATCTAAGCCGCACACTGCACGCTCGCGTGCGGTGATGACCTTCGATGTTCTTGCTGAGCACCTTTAATGGCATCCCCCCCCCGACCTGACAATCCAAGCCGCATGCTACACGTTCGCGAGTAGTGATGCCCCTGGATGGTCACGCCGGCGCCCCATGTCATGCGTGCCCCGACCACCCAAGCCGCGCACTTCACGCTTGCGTGGGGTCGTGACCTTGGATGATCAGGCCCGCTATGGCATCCCCTCCCGCCCCTGGCCATCTAAGCCGCACACCGCACTCTTGCAAGAAAGCGTGTGGTGCTGACCTTCGATGACCATGCTGGCTTCACCCTCACCTGTCCTGCCGTGGCCGTCTATGCCTCACGTCCCATGCTCCTCCCCCATGCGACGAGTACATAAACGTCCACGCGCCACATCTATTCAATAAACCATCTAAAAGGTTCTCATGTCTGATGTTTGGTCTTTCCTAGTGAAAGAAGTGTTGTAGTGGCTGTGCAGCTATACGGTAGAGAAGTGTTGTAGTGGCTGTGCAGCTATACGGTAGAGAAGTGTTGTAGTGGCTGCTGTGCAGGTATACGGTAGAGAAGTGTTGTAGTGGCTGCTGTGCAGGTATACGGTAGAGAAGTGTTGTAGTGGCTGTGCAGGTATACGGTAGAGAAGTGTTGTAGTGGCTGCTGTGCAGGTATACGGTAGAGAAGTGTTGTAGTGGCTGCTGTGCAGGTATACGGTAGAGAAGTGTTGTAGTGGCTGCTGTGCAGGTATACGGTAGAGAAGTGTTGTAGTGGCTGTGCAGGTATACGGTAGAGAAGTGTTGTAGAGGCTGCTGTGCAGGTATACGGTAGAGGAGTGTTGTAGTGGCTGTGCAGGTATACGGTAGAGAAGTGTTGTAGTGGCTGCTGTGCAGGTATACGGTAGAGGAGTGTTGTAGTGGCTGCTGTGCAGGTATACGGTAGAGAAGTGTTGTAGTGGCTGTGCAGGTATACGGTAGAGAAGTGTTGTAGTGGCTGTGCAGGTATACGGTAGAGAAGTGTTGTAGTGGCTGTGCAGGTATACGGTAGAGAAGTGTTGTAGTGGCTGCTGTGCAGGTATACGGTAGAGAAGTGAGGACATGGGCTGTAGAACAGTGGTTCATATATCGCCTCAGAGTAATCTAGTAAGAGAGTGGCGACACGCTTTGATCTCGCCGCAAAACGGGTGCCTATGGGCTATAGTTCCAAAAATTGCTCCTATGGCTGGAACTATCCCATTGAGATAGAATGAGCACTTCCGCATTCCATTGTTACAATGGGAGTCAACTAGTGTCGCCAATCTCTTACTAGATTATTCTGTATCACCCCAACCTGCTTTGGTCGAAGGGTGACCACTTCAAGTACAAATGTCTGAGAGCATTAGTAGGCCTACTAGTATACTTTTGAACTAACTTACAGTCTTCAACTTTCTAAAGTTGTCTAAAGGAGAAAGAGTGGGAAGTGATGTGTCCTGGTGGACCCTCTTGTAAACAAGTGTAATACTTTATGGTGTCATCCACTCACAGTTGACAGTTTTTGTATTGAGTTGTACTTGAAATGTACTGTAATTCTGCAAACTGTTAATAAATACTTCAATCAATCAATCAATCAGTCCACTCTGTGCTAACCGTCCAACCGTGGGAAGAGGTCTTTGGCCATGTTGGCCACTCGGATCACATGTGACCAGGGGAAGCCGCGTGCCACGGCGAACGACGTGACATCATACGTGAACTGCTGATGGAAGTGTCGCTGTGACCCTGAGAACTCTGCCCATACGAAGTGACCACCGAGCCTCTGGATCCCTTCTTCTCTCTGACGGACAAACCCAAAGGAAGCAGATAAAGGTGCAGTCAGGGAATGACATGCTCCAGCACCAGTGTTGATTTTGTCGATTAAAACTAAGACGAAAAATGTTTAGTTGTAAACTAAATAAAAACTAAGCTATGATGACTAAAACTAAGACTAAATATACTGACAATTTCGTCTACAAATAAAAACTAGACTAAAATGTTAGGAAGGGACATGTTAGTGGACAAGAGATCCAGTATAAGTCATTTTACACTTGGTTTGCATGCTGAAAATAGCAGATTTACAAGCTCACAACGTGTCGCGCTGCGACGTGTTGTGAGCTTGTAGATCAGCTATTTTCATCAAGTGTTAAATCTGTCATTACAACGGCATCAAGGCCCGCCAAAATAAATGTTAGTAGACTGAATCAACTGTAGATTTAGTCGACTAAAATCGCATGACAATATAGTCGACTAAAACTAGACTAACGCTAAGACATTCCAGATGACTAAAATATGACTAAAACTAAATGAAGTTTCAGTCCAAAGACTATATGACTCAACTAAAATAGAAATTTGCTGCCAAAAACAACACTGACTTGTGGAACCTGTGTGTGACAACAACGGTGGCAAATTGCACAGACATGTCGGCCAGCTTAGATCAGAAACCATCATGATTTGAGCCTACCTTAAGTGTCGCTATCTCTGCCATTTCTCTCTCTGTCAGGGAGGACATCATGACTATAATAGCCTACTATGCTACATACAGTCAGTGCGTACCGTTGCCAGGGAAACGGTCAGGTCGTTTTAGTTGGTCAGCAGTCTGAGAATCCCATCGTCAAATATTCGGGAAAACAGCGACCCCTGCTGTCTGTCTTGAGAGACTAGTTGGTCAGTGATCACACAGTCCCCGTTTTAATTAAATCTACTCATTGGAAAAAAAATCTAATTTAAGCAATTTGCAAGAAACTTGGAAAAACTGGAACACGAGTGTCAGGAATGATCATGATTACGAGCGTCACGTGAACCATGGTCCATGCCATGGCTATACGTGCAGTTATCAATTGGCTAATTAAATTGGCTTCCATAAATTCCATTATATATATAGTAAGATAAACCTAATTAGATTTAGATCGTAGCCTAATTAGATATGCAATTTGGTCGGTATACGCCTACTCACCCAGTCAATCAATGCACCATATAATCTTCTTCTTTTACGCACGGGTCTGCTCCTTATTTAATTAGGCCAATTAACAACATGCATGCAGAAGGGATCAATGTGCGCACTTTGAACTTTCCCTGGCCACCGCCGCTTCACCTGCAAAAATGTAAATAGTTTTATACTAAATAGTAGCTTATAATGATGGCCAATTGATGAATTGAACAAGGTGGAACGTGGACCCTCTTGTAAACAAGTGTAATGCTAATATTGGTCGTCCACTCAGTTGACAGTCTTTGTATTGAGTTGTGCTTGAAATGTACTGTAATTCTGCCAACTGTTAATACATATTTCAATCAATCAATCAAAATAAGTGTGCCTATTCTAGCCCAGTGGTTCCCAAAGTGTGGTCCGGGGGCTCCCAGGGGTCCTTGAGTTGAGTGAGTTCCAGGGTGTCCCTATGATAGTTTGGGTCTGAGAGTGTACTCAGAAATTAATTAAATGGGTTGAGAATCACTGCTAGAGGCTAGAGCAGTAAAAATCTTCTCTTATGGGGGTCCCTGGCATGTCTTTCCAAATGGGAGTCTGTGGGCTAATTAGTGTCAATGTGGGGGTCCTTGACATGAAATAGTTTGGGAACCACGTGCTATAGCCAATTAAGCCTACACGTGGAACCGCATGCATGGGGTCCATTTGATTCAATTTGTATAGATTGATTGAAGTAAGTAGGCTACAGTTTGCAGAATTACAGTACATTTCAAGCACAATTCAATACAAAGACTGTCAACTGTCAGTGGACGACCCAATAAAGCATTACACTTGTTTACAAGAGGGTCCACCTTGTTCAATTCATCATAACAGAGATGTACAAAATAGACAGACAGACAGACAGACAGCCAGACAGACAGACAGACAGTGAGTAGTAGGCTATAGGCTCATTACAGCGGGGTTGGTAAGGTTCACAGATGGCTCATGCAGGATGAACGTCTAATCCTCTTCCAGGAGGACCAGGTGACCAGTCTGTCTCCATGCTGCACTCTTTATTTACACTATAGTTTGTTTCATTGTCAAGCCATCGTCTCCGCCTATTATTATAGCTCGATCGCTCCTCTGGATAATAATACCATTTTTATTTTAGGCTAATATTTAAGAAGATAACGGAGCTCTGGAAATAATTCTCGCGCGGCATCCCATTTAATGTTTCACCCCCGTCAGGGATATATTATATATTGGAGAACCAGCCGTGATTGATCTGATTCCGTGGATTACGATGAGGATCATTAAACGTCGCTAATGTGTCCGTTTTGGTCGCTTTCGAGCTGATCATGTTTGACACAACAACAACAACACATCAGCAGCAATTTGAAGGCAGCATGTCAAGCGATGCGTATTGTTGGTGAGCTTGGATTTTTATACTTCTAAATATACTTCTTGAATTGCACTGACTGACTGTAGTAATTAAACCAATGTCTGATTATTATATAGCCTTATATGTAAATGTGTTTAGTCCGAGTGTGTCTCTGCGTGTGTGTGTGTGTGTGTGTGTGTGTGTGCGCGTGCAATGAATGCATGCGCCCACGTGCACGTATCTGTGTGGCTCCACTTTGTGTGGGATATTCTGTGGAACAACAGGTGACTCATATTATCTCATCATCGTTCACTATGAGGAGGAGGCGGTGGTGGAAAGTAACTTTTACTTAAGTACTGTACAATTTTGAGGTATTTGTACTTTACTTGAGTATTTCTAATTTCCAATACTGTTACTGCTACTCCACTACATCTCAGAGCCAAAATGTTGTACTTTTACTCCACTACAATCATTTGAAAACTTTAGTTACTAGTTAATTTGAAGATTTTAATTTTGATTAGAAAACATACATTAACCACTTCAACCCTATACATTTCGGATTTGAAAATAGCAGATCTTGTTGCGACGCATTGTGAGCTTGTAGATCTGCCATTTTCAATAGATTTTGTAATTTGTACATATTTTGAACTTGGGAAATGGCACATTCTGCACAATGAGTACTTTTACTTTTAGTACTCTAAGTACATGTTGATGCTGATATACCTTTGTACTTTTACTCAAGTACATTTTCAATTCCGTACTTTTACTTGTAACAAGTAAGTTCTAAATTGCAGTATTGGTACTTTTACTTAAGTAAAACAATTGAGTACTTTTTCCACCACTGTCTGGGAGGAGGGAGGGGAGAGAGTGTTAATAATAAATGGATGCTACACTGCAGGGAGGAGTCCTCAAATAAACGGTATTCATATTTCACTAAAATCTATTTGATAATCAAGCTCCAACAAAGTTATCAATAATTATAGAGAACTGTGGATGTCATAGTAGACCGTGTTTGTCTGTATGCTATACAGTGGTGGTTCTTAAAGTGGGGCCTTCAGGGGTCTCCCAGGGGTCCCTGGGGGTGTTCCATGGGGTGGCGGTGGCTCAGGGGTAGAGTGGCTGGATGGTAACCGCAAGGTTACCAGTTAGAACCCAGGCTCCCCCAGAGTTAGTGTCCAAGTGTCCTTGAGCAAGACACTGAACCCCTAATTGCTCCTGATGTGCTGGTTGGTGCCTTGCATGGTTTCCGTCGCCATCAGTGTATGAATGTGTGTGTGAATGGGTGAATGTAATGTACAATCTATGTAAAGCGCCTTGGATAAAGGCGCTATATAAATGCACCATTTACCATTTACCATTTGTCATTAGCTAAATGATTGGTAACCATGCATGAGGGTTATGGGGTCCAAATGCTAAAGTTTGCGAGTCACTGCCTGGTATCAGTAGATACAGATTGATTGATTGATTGATTGAAATATTTATTAACAGTTTGCAGAATTACAGTACATTTCAAGCACAACTCAATACAAAGACCCCAATAAAGCATTATACACTTGTTTACAAGAGGGTCCACCTTGTTCAATTCATCAAAACATTTAGAGACGTTCAAATATACACATTTTCGTGCGAATTTGGCCCAGACCAGCCCACCACAACCAGTGCGCAGATAGCAGAAACTCTACCGCCTGCTGCGTCGAGGCATACACAAACAAACAAGCCCTAATACCACCACTTTTACAGAACAAAATAAATGTATACAAACCAACAGACAACTACACAACCCTTTGTTGCTCTCACAAGAATGATGCTGGCAAAAGGATTCAAGATAGAAGAGGGTTTATTTGTCACTCACTGATACAGGTACAGTGAAACTATCATGATGGCACTGGCAGAATGGCAGCATGCCCGGACCTTTCCTGGTGGCCTGCCGCCTATTGGCCTGCCTGCCTGTGAAAATCATATCATGGCGGCCCCCTACGGTCGCGGCCCACCGGGAATATGCCCGGTACGTCCTATGGCCAGTCCAGCCCTGATTAGGGGTCCAGAGTCTTGCTCAAGGACCCTGGAGGAGTCCGGGATCAACCTGGAACCTTTTTTTTTTTTTTTTTTGGTTCTCCATTTGGCCGCTCTACCGCTGAACCACTGCAGCCCCAGTCTAAAGCAGTGGTTCCCAAAGTGGGGTTCAGGGACCCCCAGGGGTCCTTGAGGGAGTTCCAGGGGGGTCCCCAGCAAAATGATAGTTTGGAACCAAATGGACCCTTTATGGGTCTGTAACTCTGAGAGTGTACAAATGGAACCAAACGGACCTGTACACTCAAATTAACATTGATTTTACAATATACATTGGGGGTCCCAGAGATAGAAATGCCTTTAAATGGGGGACCGTATCCTAATGCATGTCACACTGGCGGTCCTTGAAATTAAACAGGTTGAGAATCACTGCTATAGAGCCGTAAAAATCTTCTCTTATGGAGGGTCCGTGGCATATCTTTTCAAATGGGGGTCCGTGGGGCAAATGAGTGTCCTTGACATGAAAAAGTTTGGGAACCACTGCTGTATTTTCCTTGCATTTCATTCCTGCTACACACATATATGGATGAGGGGCACATCAACTGTAACCTGACTCCGCCAGATGGGGCAGCAGAGAGTACATCTGGGAACATCAACTGGACAGCAGTTAAAAGCTCCAGGTTCAATGTTGCACAAAAAATGTTTATTTTTCTTGGTGTGGGGATCACTGCATGTTCTTGTTTCTCTTGCAGTTGAAGACAAGTCTTTATTTGTTGTCTTGACTATTGGTTGTGTTGGTTGGTTGTGTGTACATGTACATGTACTATGTACTATGTACACAGTGTCGTAGTGGTACTTTTAGAAGTGGGAGGGGACGCCCCCATAAGACATGTGCGCTCACACATGCATGCTCATTTGCGTGCATGTGCGCAACACGTGCAGACACTATTAAAACATGATGCAGATGTGTATATAATCTATATATATCCTATTTAGAAACGGGTTTACAATGCTTAACAATATCCATGAAAGTAGGCTAAACGACAAGTAAAAAAAACATAGAAGTGGGGGGATGTCGCTCCCCTGCGTAACCCCCCCCCCCCCCACTGCACCACTGCATATATACAAGAGTAAATTGATCTTGTTCAGTATCCTCACATATTGCAGCAGCAAAAATTGAATTGTTTAAAAAAGTCTGTAGGCCTATTACCTTTAATTTTGTACTTTAATTCTCATATTACCTTTCATTTTGCATTCTCCAATAAACCCTGTTTTTTGACTCAAAAAATTACTTATTTTCTATAAAGTAGTTTGTATGCACCCCATGAAGCCTTGAGTGGGACATCTTGTACAGCTGAAAAATTAGCAATTTTGCAGAATGACTGCTTATTAATTATGCAATGCCAGGAATGGGGATGATAGGGTTTATGTTGTTAAAGGTGAGTTTCCTACGAAGTGATTGAGGATCTAGTGGCCTTCTGTGTTCAGTGTAGTGACTCTTTTGTTGATTTGATTTGATTTGATTTAGCACACCAATAAACTGTCTGTTTGTGCTTTGGGCATGGTGATTGAATAAGTCTACTTTTGTTTGGTTGGTGTGTCAGGGTTAGGGTTAGGGTGTGTCATACAGTACAGTAGAGTACAGCTATCGTTGCCACTAGTCGTACAACGAGGAATATATGGCTTAAGTGGTTAAATAGAGGGTGGATGGCCTTCACCTTTGACCTATGACCTCAAGTGCACTACAATGTACAATGTCCTTCAATCTCACCCAACAACCCTTTTCTGCACTGTTTTTGGCTTAGTTTAGTCTTTGGAATGAAACTTCATTTTTGTTTGTGTTAGTCTAGTTTTAGTCGACTAAATGTCATGCGATTTTAGTCGACTAAATCTACAGTTGATTTAGTCGATTAAAATGTATTTGGTATTTGCCTTTTGCCTGCGACCCGTTGTGGGCTTGTAGATCGTCTATTCTCAGCATGCAACAAAGTGTAAAGTGACTTATACTGGATCTCTTGTCCACTAGTCCCTTCCTAACATTTGAGTCTAGTTTGTATTCGTTGACGAAATTGTCAATATATTTAGTCTCAGTTTTAGTCATCGTAGCTTTAGTTTTCATATAGTTTCCATTTAGTTTTTGACAGTGAAAAAAGGTAGTCGACAGACATTGTTCGTCATAGTATTAGTCGATGAAATCAACACTGCTTCTGCTGAGGTAGATCACAGTCACAAACTCCACAGATTCACAGAATCACAGAAAAGAGTCACAGCATCATATACAACCACAAGAGGGCGTTGCAGCCACAGTAGCCATTAGTAGAGCCACCCAGTCTACAAATGTGCTCTAGTTTAAACACATGAACAGTGTTGTTTTTGGCAGCAAATGTTTTGTCTCTTGAATAGTTTTAATTTAGTTGCAGTCACATTTTAGTCACCTGGAATGTTGTAGTGTTAGTCTAGTTTTAGTCGACTAAATCTACAGTTGATTTAGTCGACTAGTTTCTTTTTGGCGGGCCTTGATGCCGTCGTAATGACTGTTTTTTTTTTTCACTTGCTGAAAATAGCCCACAACACGTCGCGTTGAGAGCTTGTAGATCGGCTATTTTCAGCATGCAACAAATTGTAAAATGACTTATAGTGGATCTCTTGTCCACTAGTTCCTTCCTAACATTTTAGTTTAGTTTTTATGTTTTATTTGATGACAAAAATATATATTTATTCATCATGGCTTAGTTTTTATTTGGTTTTTGTCAGTGAAAAAAGGTAGTCGACGAACATTCTTCGTCTTGGTTTTAGTCGACAAAATCAACACTGATGAGGAACGGTTGGAACTCAACGATGTATAACTCAACGATGTATATATTCTGCACAACAGACTGCAGAGCAGACAGCATGTAGATTTATGAAACTCTCCAGCAGATCTGGAAAGCCTGCCCTGCCTTAGAGTTGTGCGTTTGTACTGTATCTGGGGTTCAGTTTTATCCCAATGTGGTCCTGTAGTGATCCCATCTTTGGGGAGAGAGGGAGCCTCTATAGAGGGTATGCGCGTGACAGAGTTTGGAAGTGCTTGTTTTCAATAACACAACATTTTGCTGCCTCCTGCATTATGTGACATTTAGAAACAGGTGGTACGCAGGGCGGTTGAGTGATTTCCAACGAGCGCTTCCAAACTCCAACACTCCATGCTGCTCAATGTTTTGCCACTCAGTCTAGATGAGGCGTGTCTTGATGGGAAAATCATGCATGTGCATACTCTCTATTGACGAGGCATTGCCCTGGCCTGTATAGCAGTGTTGTTTTTGGCAGCAAATTTTTATTTTAGTTTTAGTCGTGCTAAAATGTATTTTGGCGGGCCTTCATGCCGTTGTAATGATTTTACACTGTGACGCGTTGTGAGCTTGTAGATCTGCTATTTTCAGCATGCAACCAAGTGTAAAATGACTGGGTCATCCTATGAATAACCGTCCACACTAATTATCCATAATGTATAAATGATGGATATGGGGTCAGGACAGCTAGGCCTTTTCGGGGAGGGGTCAGATTAAAATATGGACTTGGACTGTTATTCGTCTCAACTGCTCACTTGGTTGCAACGCGCAAGTTTGGCTAAGCACCAAGATCGGAGGATGTGCGCTGTTTTATCTTATTCTCAACGCGCAAGTTGGCACCTCGACAGAGTGCATTTCTATTGACCCTGTTGTTGGTTGACTATGAATGCCGCTTTCTCAGACCTTGCAGTCGCTCCGGATAGGAGCGTCTGCTAAATGCCTAAATTGTAAATTGTAGTTTAAAGTGACATTTTAATGTATGACTACATCCATGCTAATGTTAGAGTAATAACATGGCAACCGTTGTACTGACACACAATTATCTGTGTTTCAAGGGCTCTAGTCTCAACAATAGACTCCCCACTGGGAAACAGATGCCTCTTAAGTACTGTGTGTGTGTGTGTGTGTGTGTGTGTGTGTGTGTGTGTGTGTGTGTGTGTGCATGTGCGTGTGCGCGTGTGCGTGTGTGTGTGTGTGTGTGTGCGCGCGTTGTGCGTGCCTGTGTATTTGATGGGAAGAAAGGACGGGGGGCAAAAAGATACAGAAGGAGAGAGAGTTGTGCTTTCTGGTAAGCGAAGCTCTCAGTCTTGTCAAAAGACCTTTTGCATTACATGCACACTGTGATTAGGTATATCTTTCTCCCCTCACCCTGACACACTCTCTCACTCACTCTGGCAGTCCATCAGACCATTTAGACCTGAGGACGATTCTACAAATTCATGAATTCACGATTCATGACAGTTTTCTGAAAAATTGAAAAAATACTATTTCATGGCAAGGACCCCAAAAAAATGTATTTATTGTATTGTATTTAGCCAGCGACCCCCATCTGAAAATAATGTATGAATGAATGAACCATTGTAAAGCGCTTTGAGCACTTGGAAAAGCGCTATAAAAATGCAATTCATTATTATTATTATGTTGTTCCAGGGACATTTTAGTTTTTTAGTTATTTAGTTATTTTAGTTTAGTCATAGTCTTTGGAATGAAACTTCATTTAGTTTTGGTCATATTTTAGTCACCTGGAATGTTTTAGTGTTAGTCTAGTTTTAGTCGACTAAATCTGCAGTTCATTTTGTCGACTAAAATGTATTTTGGCGGGCCTTGATGCCGTTGTATTGGCTCACTTTACACTTGTTGAAAATAGCCGATCTATAAGCTCACAACGTGTCGCGTCAGGGTGGTGCATGGTCCCCAGGTTGATTCTAAGTCAGGGTGGTGCATGGTCCCCAGGTTGATTCTAAGTCAGGGTGGTGCATGGTCCCCAGGTTGATTCTAAGTCAGGGTGGTGCATGGTCCCCAGGTTGATTCTAAGTCAGGGTGGTGCATGGTCCCCAGGTTGATTCTAAGTCAGGGTGGTGCATGGTCCCCAGGTTGATTCTAAGTCAGGGTGGTGCATGGTCCCCAGGTTGATTCTAAGTCAGGGTGGTGCATGGTCCCCAGGTTGATTCTAAGTCAGGGTGGTGCATGGTCCCCAGGTTGATTCTAAGTCAGGGTGGTGCATGGTCCCCAGGTTGATTCTAAGTCAGGGTGGTGGTCCCCTGACATGCCTGAGGAAGGTCGAAAGACCGAAACGCTGCATACTGTGGACATCAAATAAAAAGCTCTTAAACCAGCAAATGGCAGCGTGCGGGTCTCCCTCCTTCTCCTACAGTGTGGCAGCCCAAATCCGGCCTGTGAAATCCGATATATACTGAGAATAGTAATACAAGTTCAATTCCTACAAGCTCACAACGTAGATGTGAGCTTGTGGATCTGCAAAGGGATACTTTCAGAGTATAAGTTAAGCTTCACTCAAGCCTATGCCATTACATTGTTAGTTTGTTGTTACCACTGCCACCAATGCAATGATTTGTGAAGCGTGCAGTCATCTGCTGGCGATGGCGTGCAGTCATCTGGCATTTAGCACTTTCTGAATGTTGCTGCAGGCTAGGCTGACTTTGCATGTGTCTCTCTCATGTCGTATAAACCTGCGTCAGATCAGTACGTAACTGGATTAGGAACGGCACCTTCTCCTTTGATTGACTTGTGGAACAGAAGTGACTGCTGCATCTCTCTTCACCGTTGCTGGCATGAAGGTGCTTGCCAGAATAATAGTCTGTCTGGCCTCTCTACCGTACCCAACCCACATGACAGAGGACATCTTCCCAGCTGTGTTGTTTTCGTCGACTAAAACTATGACGAAAAATGTCCGTAGACTACCTTTTTTTCACTGACGGAAACAAAATGGAAACTAAAATGAAAACTAAGCTACGATGACTAAAACTAAGACTAAATATATTGACAATTTCATCAACAAATAAAAAGTAGAGTAAAATGTTAGGAAGGGACTAGTGGACAAGAGATCCAGTATAAACTAGAAAAAGTGCCCTTCTGGGCACAGGTCTCCACCAGGAGGATAGGAGTGTGTGTGATGTTTGGCAAAATGTTTAGGAGTAATATAAACATGTTTTTTTGTTTGTTTGTTTGTTTGTTTCTTGCAACAATTTTCTTCATTTTGTTGAGGAAATGCAGAGCCAGATCACTCATAGCATCTCTGAGGATAGAATTCTGGATGAGCAGGACATGTGCAGCATTTTGTACAAAACGGGCTACTCCTGAAAACTTTGGAAGGCAATCTTAGCTAATCAGTGTAGAATCTGAGAAATCCAACAGGCTCGTCTTGATCACGACTACAGAGATCATGTGTACCGATTTGCGTGAGATTTGGATGAAATCTGTGCGACTAACATAAACAATGTGTTTTGCAGAAATCGGCCTCATGGTGGCGCTATAACCGGCAGATGTGGAGGGATGCAGGGAAAATGTTTTTCCATGGCCTCTAGGGTGTGCGCATACATAAGTTGTATACAGATCGATGCAGTTATAGGTAAAAACAGGAATTGGCCTGTTATAGCGCCACCGTGAGGCTGATTTGGGGAAAAAAATGTCGTCCTCGGCCTAGAGGAAATGTGTGTGTATATCACTGTGTTTTGTGGCATTTTGTTCTAAACGGACCAATCATGTGAGCTTTGGAAGCCAATCTTAGCCAATCAGGATGGAAGATGGGAAATTGTGCAGATCCGTGTTGATCACATGACTATAGTCACATGACTATGGAGATAGTGTGATGTATGGATAAAATGTGTACGAGTTATCTACAGAAATGTGTTTTGCCTAAATCGGCCTCATGGTGGCGCTATAACAGGCCGTTGAGGAATATTTGGGGCAGAGGTTTGTCGTTGGCATCCAGGGAGTGTGTTTGGCGTGGATTGGGCCAACGGTGCCGGAGATTAGCTGATAACGGACAGACAGAAGGACGGACGGACGGACACACGGACGGAGTGCAAAACATACTCTCTCCCCATGCCTTCGGCCTGGTGGAGACAATAAAAGACAAGACATATTACACTTGGTTGCATGCTGAAAATAGACGATTTACAAAAGCTTGTAGATCGGCTATTTTTAGCAAGTGTAAAGTCAGTCATTACGACGGCATCAAGGCCCGCCAAAATAAATTGTAGTCAACTAAATCAACTGTAGATTTAGTCTACTAAAACTAGACTAACACTAAACCATTCCAGGTGACTAAAATGTGACTAAAACTAAAGGAAAACTATTCAAAAGACTATGACTAAAACTAAAATCAAAATTGTGCTGCCAAAAACAACACTGCTTCCCAGCAGTGTGTGGACTCGTGACTTGTGCTAAATAGTGTTTACAAATAGTTGTTCTAATCTGCTTAGATTAGAACAAAGAGCACCATGGGAGAGTGCAGGGGTCATAAAGCCATGTGGATTTGACTTTTATTTAACACTTTATCCAAAACCACAAACCAAACCAAAAAGGTTTTTTTTTGCTAATAGAGTCTGGGGGGCAGGTCTGTATATATGAATATGACTTGTTGTTTCACCACCCCCCATGCATCACCTCCATTTGGCCTTACCGTACTTTATTGAACCCACCTCGCCCTGGCCAGATCACAGATGCTTAAGCAGGCTTTACTTTCTATCCTTAGCCCTCTCTCGCCTCCTCTCTTCTCCGTCTTTCTCTTCCCTTCGTGCGTTCAACCCCCCCCCCCCCCCTACCCCCATTCGTTCTCTTACTGCATGGTATCATCATTACCCGTGTCCATTTTAACCCGGAGAGCGCACAAAGTTGTGGCGTTGCTGACATCTCCGAATGAAAGCGAAGGCCAAAAACATCGCTAGCTGGCTGTGGAGCTGTCAGATCCAGGGAAAATAAGGAATTGCCTTTGTTTTGTTCATTTTCCTTCACTCATCTCTGGACCATGTTTCCTGATAATGTAAGTAGTGGGACTATAGTTGGAAACAAACTGGTCAAAATGTTTACTGTTGGTTATGGATATGGACAGTGATGTTATATGGGTGGTACGGTACGTATAGTGGTATGTAAAAAGGATTATAGAGTGGATATATCGGCTGTTATGTGGCATGTAGTCGTAAATGCTTCCATGGGTTGTCTGTGCCTATATGGGCTGCCTTCGAGTGACGCTTCAGCTTTGTTGGCTCCCTATAGTTTCATAACGTACTTATCATCAGTGATGGCTACATTACATTAGTTTATTTGCTTGAGGGGCGCTAGCCCCTCCTATGTCCAGCTTTGAGGGTTTGTGTAAACACAAACATTGAATGCCATTGATAATGAATGGCCAGCTTTGAGCGTTTGTCCCAATTAATGAATGTCCAGCTTTGAGTGTTTGCGTAAACACAAACATTGGAGACGAAGGTGAGGACACCGATTTCGATTGGCCGGAATGAGATGTATGATGATGAAGAGTACGATGATAAGACATAAGAGCGCCCCTATCACTTCACACGGGTGTGATTATTTTTTTTTTTTTATATTTATAATGTGAATAGCCAAATGAATAAGCAAATAGATGTGTGTGCTGTGCGTGTGCGAGGAATGGGCACATAGCATAAACCTTCCAGGATGTTGGATTAAGTTTAGTAAGGGCTCAGCAGGAGAAAAGGCCTAGTTCTTAACCCATGTAGGTCTTTGCACTGGTTGGGAAAAGCAGTATGGTAATCCTCAAAGGTGCAGGTGTACTTACTAACCAACAGCAATATATATAACACACAACTAGAGATGTCCCGGTCATTTTTGCTGCCGATACCGATTTTTCCAGATCCAATATTGATCGGTGATCGGTCCCGATTATCCAACCATGTGATCGGATCGGGACAACACTCATGTCCGTCCTTCGCACGCGAAGATGACCAATTGACTTCACGTCTTGTGGGTGCAAAGATGACTGAGTTCCGTGCACGGAATGTCCTATTGCAGTGAGGGCATGTGATGTCTGGGGGCTGGCTAGTTAAGAGGGAGGAACTGGCTCTGGTCTTTCGGAGCTAACGCTTCAGTTTGGCTTCCTGGATGCGGCCCTTTTTTTTCTCCTCTACTCCATGTCTGACTGCAGAGCGCCAGTTGGAGCGGTGTTGGGCATCGGCCTCCCAGGTCTCAGGATCCAGACCGCAGCTTGTACAGCAGCAATGGTTATTCACATGTTCAAGCATTGCACAATGATCCATATCACATAATCGCAGTTACGGGACATACTGTACATGTTGGCCTAGATTCCCTCCTGTTCCTCACTTCCCACCACCCCTCCCACAGTAAAATGCAGCTAGAATGGTAGAAAGCTAGTTGTCTTCATTCTAATGCGGGTATATTAGTAGCTCCAAACTCTATTTTTTCCCCCCACGAATCGTCTATTAATAGTGCCCGGGGACTCACATATGTTCTTTTTTTCACACTTTTTCACACTTTTTTTCGTACGGCACCTTCTCAACGGGCCTGAAAATGAAGGCCCGGGTTCTGTATATGAACGACAGCGAAATGTTGGAAGAAAAAATCTGATCGGTCCTTATTTGGTCATATAGGGGCATATCGGTATCGGTGAATTTGCCAGTCTAACCACCGATCGGACACAGGGGTAAGGGGTTGACACTATGGCAGGTAAATAAAATGTTGGGGCATGTGGAGTTTGCTTTGAGTTGCCCAAATTACTCCCAGTTGACTATGATTATTTACGCCGCTATGAGCTTGTAGATCTGCTATTTTTCAATAGTTAAAGTATAACATAATGCTTAAAACACCAAAAGGGGTTCCCGCCCTGAATGGATTGTGAAAAGGGTTGAAAACCAGTGCTATAGATTAATCCACAATGTTTGAGAACGACTGACATACTCTCAAACTATTTCATGTCAAGGACCCCCAAAAATGTATGTAATTGGCCGCTGAACCCCATCTGAAAACATGTTGTTCCAGGGAACCCCCAGAAGCAAAGATTTGAGTTAAAAACGTTCGCTCTGAAAGAATATATATTCAAAGATTTGTGCCACATCTTCATGATTTTTCAAAAATAGCAGACAAGCTCATAGCACGGCACTCGGTGCTGCGCTATGAGCTTGTAGATCTGCTATTTTTCAATAGCTAAAGTATAACATAAGGCTTAAAACACCAAAAGGGGTTTCTGTCCTTTAGTTAAATACAAAGAGCAGGGATTTAAATTGAATGGGAAATTTAACAGGTAACCAGTGTAGTTTTGCCAATGCAGGGGTGATATGATCTCGTTGTTTCTTTGTTCCAGTTATCAGTCTAGCAGCAGCATTTTGGACCCTCTGTAGGCGAGAGATGGTGGAGTGGGGCAGACCCAGATATAGAGAGTTGGACCCTCTGTAGGCGAGAGATGGTGGAGTGGGGCAGACCCAGATATAGAGAGTTGGACCCTCTGTAGGCGAGAGATGGTGAAGTGGGGCAAATATAGAGAGTTGCAGTATAGTCTAACCGGGAGGTGATAAATAAATAGGGATGCACGATTAATCGGTCGCATAATCGGAATTGGCCATATCGGTCTACATAAAAATGCCGTATTGGAATGGTCTCAAAATAGTACAGATTATTTAATCGGTTTTCACCAGCAAAAAAATAAAATAAAATCTACATTTAATTTGTGTACTCATTCAGTTGTGAAAACAGACACTTGGAAAAGAGTATATGCCATTTATTGATTGATTGAATACTTTATTAACAGGCTTTGGACCAATCCCCTATAGGGCCTATGCTTGTTTCCGTTCTGGTCCGTATAATATCGGAATCGGTCAGAATCGATATCGGTCATAATCTCATAATCGTGCACCTCTAGTGATAAATGCATGGGTTACTGTGACTAGGTCTGTGTGGGTTAAAATGGGGTTTAGTTTGGTTTTAGTTTAGTTTACCATAGGAGAGATAACAGGCAAACGTTGATCAAAATGTGTAGACTTCTTGTAAATTAAGTAATGCAGATGTTTAACAATAATTGAACTCTTGAGAGCGTAAAAAAATGTACACTCTCAAGAGTTAAATCACAAATATTTGAATATATATTCTTTCAGAGCGAACGTTTCTTAACTCAAATCTTTGCTTCTGAGGGGTTCCTGGAATAACACATTTTCAGATGGGGGTCGGCGGCCAAATACATATCATTTTTGGGGGTCCTTGACATGAAATATTGAGCACCACTGATACAGAAACATGAGGTATTTCAGAAAACTGTCAGGATTTAGAAGACATTTTTTAAATTGTGCCTATTTGCTCAGTAATGTCACTAGTAAGTTAGTAACCTATGGCGTCTATGAACTGGAGTGAACCAGTAATCGCTGGTTATGTTTGTGTGGGCTCTTGAGAACCAGGGCAGAAGCGTCCAATCCAAAGAGGATTTCTGGCTGCATCTGTACTGTGTGTGCAGTGCCTCTAAACATAGCTGGTTATGAGAAAGCTCTGTCTTTAATCTCTCTAAAGGGCCTTTCAAACGTGAAGCGATATAACGCGCCTATAGTTCATTTTCAATGAGACCTGCGTTTTTGCTCGGAGAAGTTCGACAACGCAAGCGTATTTACGTGAGTGTGGTGCCGTGAATTTGTTGCATGCGTGCTCGTTATGTGCACACGCCCGCGACTCACCAGACCTTGATTCTGTTTAGCTTTCTTTTTTTAACGCTTGCGTTGTCGTGCCCCTCTTGAGCAGACCTGTAGCAGAGCTGTCGTTGATCCAGGCAACAACGCCTGCGTTCCTCCCTGAAGTCGGTTGGATACTAGGCTACCAACCCAAAATGCAGATTATATGCATAAACGTGTGTGTGTGTGTGTGTGTGTGTGTGTGTGTGTGTGTGTGTGTGCGTGTGCGTGTGCGTGCGCGTGCGCGTGCATGTATTCTGTGCTGTAAAAAAATGTTTTTTCCCCCTCTGATTTACAAGGTTTTTTTTAGCAGATGTGCTAACCGGCTCACACTGGCATTTGTTTGTTTTTGTTTGTGTTTTGCGTCAGGCCTGCGTGAGAGGGCAGCATGAATCCCTCAGCCCCGGAAGGGCTGTGGGACCCCCCCCAGCCCCCGTTTGACCATGCCCCCCCCTCGCCCCTGCTCCCCCAGCCACCCACCGCCCCGCCCACCACCACCTCCTCCACCTCCACCCCCCCTGGCCCGCCCCGCCGCGCCCGTGTGACCTCGGCCCCGCCCGCAAAGCGCATCACCTTCTTTCGGAGCGGCGACAACCAGTTCGGGGGCTTCAGGATGGCCATTCACAGACGCCGCTTCAAGTGCTTCGACGCTCTGCTGGACGACCTTTCCCAAAAGGTCAGTGCATGGGGGTCAGATGTATAGTAGCCTGGGGTCCACCTTTGCTTTCTATGGCATAGGCAGCTCCCGGCAGGATCCGCCGGGAGAATCTAGACGCAGCTGCCCGATATGAGACTAATTAATTAGAGCGAGAGAGAGAGAGAGAGAGAGAGAGAGAGAGGATTGTGTGTGTGTACGTGTGTGCGTGTGTGCGTCAATTTAACAAAGGTGCAGACGATCAGAAATCAGCAGAGAGTGATCGACGTTTGCGCTACTCTATGCTGAATTGAAGTGGCAGACTCTTTTTTTTCCTCCCTGGAAATAAAAACGTCTGGGTTTCCGAGGCTAGATGTATAGTGTCCCGCGACGCTTCCACTTTCCAACTATTTTTGAGGGGCGCTAGCCCCTCCTATATTCAGCTATTAGTGTAGATTTTAGTCTTACACAGTGACACACACAGGGAGACCTGCACACTGCCACTTGCTGGTTCAAGAGCTTTTTATTTTATGTCCACAATATGCAATGTTTCGGTATTTCGACCTTCCTCAGGCATCTGCCTGATAACCTCTTAAGCTCTTAATAACCACTGCCATTCTGTTTATTAACCAACCAGGTACCGCTGCCATTCTGTTTATTAACCAACCAGGTACCCCTGCCTTTCTGTTTATTAACCAACCAGGTACCGCTGCCTTTCTGTTTATTAACCAACCAGGTACCGCTGCCATTCTGTTTATTAACCAACCAGGTACCGCTGCCATTCTGTTTATTAACCAACCAGGTACCCCTGCCTTTCTGTTTATTAACCAACCAGGTACCGCTGCCTTTCTGTTTATTAACCAACCAGGTACCGCTGCCATTCTGTTTATTAACCAACCAGGTACCGCTGCCATTCTGTTTATTAACCAACCAGGTACCCCTACCGTTCGGCGTGCGCACGGTGACCACCCCGCGGGGCACGCGCAGCATCAAGCACCTGGAGCAGCTGCAGGACGGCGGCTGCTACCTGTGCTCCGACCACCGCCAGGCCAAGCCCGTCGACCTGGAGCTGGCCGGGAAGAGGCCCGTCGTCTGGCAGTACCAGGGCAGGCGGCCGCGGGCCCCTTCCACGGGCCAACCTCATCCTCCTCCGGGGGCCCATGGGGCCCACGGGGCCGCGGCGGTTCTTCTCAGGCAGCGCCGGAGGATCCTCCTGGTGAAGAACAGCGAGCCGGGACTGAGGAGGAGCGTGGTGCTCGGCAGGAGGAACGGCCGGAGTCTCAGGGCCTTCCTGGACGAGGTGTCCCACGTCATGCAGTTCCACGTCCACAGGCTCTACACCGTGGACGGACGCAAGGTACTGTATACAACCCATTTAGACCTGATTCTACAAATTACTTGACAGTTTTCTGAAAACCTTATGCTTTCTATGGCAGTGGTTCCCAAAGTGGGGTCCGGGGACCCCCAGGGGTACTTGAGGGAGTTGCAGGGGGTCCCCAGCTAAATGATATAGTTTGGAACCAAATGAGCCCTTGTGGGTCTGTAACTCTGAGAGTGTACAAATTTGGTTCCATTTGTACACTCTCAGAGTTAAATTAACATTGATTTTACAATATAAATTGGGGGTCCCAGAGATAGATTTTGTTGTTCAGCGGTGGTGGGAAGCAACCATAAGCATGTGTAGATTTTGACAGCAAGTTTTTTTTATTTCGTTTTAGTCATAGGTCTTTTGAATAGTTTTCATTTAGTTCTAGTCACATTTTAGTCACATGGAATGTTTTACTGTTTAGTCTAGTTTTAGTCGACTAAATATCAGAACATTTTAGTCGACTAAGTCTGCAGTTGATTTAGTCAACTTAAAATGTGTTTTGGCGTGTTTTGCATGTGTGTGCTCTATAATGGAAACTGGCATGGAATACAATGTCACGGCCGACATTTCGATCTTGAAACTTGCGTGTGTTCGTTCCCAGGTCGACAGCACGCAGAGCCTGATGACGTGTGTGTGTGTGTGTGTGTTGGTTCCCACAGATCGACAGCGTGCAGAGCCTCATAACGTGTCCCGGTGTGCTGGTGTGCGCGGGAAGCCGGGAAGCCTTCAGTGCCGTGCTGCTGGACTGCAACAGGAAGAACTCTGAGGAGAAACTGCCCGGCCTCCCCTGTGAGACGACGAGGGCCGCTCGATCTCCTCCCGCCACTCAGGCGCTGTCTCGGTCGCCTCCCAGCGGTGGCGGTGGCGCGCAGTGCAGTCCTCCTCGCGTGGCCCGTTCCAGAGCCAGCGATGGCAGTGAGGGGAGCAAGAAAAGTGGTAGGTTGTTTTAGGAGGAGGATATTTCCGTTGGACACTTTTTGATTGTATTGTAATGATTATGTTTTAGTGTCACATCGTCATCAACATCCATTGATCCGCTTCCATCGTTTATGGTCAAAGATTCCAGCATTTTTTTCCCTCCTCTGTGATGTTAACGATGCAAATGAATGAATATCTGAATACAATGAAAGAAATATTGTATTTTAGGAAACCTAATGCCAACCCTACCTGAAGCTAATAATTCCAGTGTCTGCCCATGCAGGCTAAGAGAGGATTCCCTCTTGAAATAAGCAGTAGATTCACACACAGGAGCAACACAGTTGCAATTACCAAAATATATTTTCTTATAAAACAGAGCTTTTATTATATTTTCAAGATGACCTGAATAATCTAGACGGAGCTGCGCGACATGAGACTAATTAATTAGAGCGACAGAGAGAGAGAGAGGAGAGTGTGTGTGTGTGTGTGTGTGCGTCATTTAACAATTTAACAAAGCAGACGATCAGTGATCGACGTTTGCGCCACTCTATGCCGAATTGAAGTGGACTCGGTCCCAGACTTTTTTTTTCTCCCTGGAAATAAAATGTCTGGGTTTCCGAAGCTACTATGTCAGTGGTTCTCAAAGTTTTTCATGTCAAGGATCCCAAAAATTATACAGTATGTAATCGGCCGCCGACCCCCCATCAGAAGCACAAGATTTGAGTTCAAAACGTTCGCTCTGAAAGAAAGGTTTGGGCCACATTTTCACGATAATAATGAATAATGAAGTTGGCAAAGTAAACCAGGTCAGATCTATTGTATTTGTATGGAGGTGTGCTGTGCGCATGAATGTTTGTGTGTTTGTAGACTGTATATAGTTGTACCTATAAGCTAATCTATTTTTACTGTTTTTTTTTTTATCCCTCTCTGTCATTTCCCTTCTACTCCACCCTATTCCTCTCTTCTCACCTCACAGTGAACTTCGGTCTGGAAACCAAGAAGAGCGTCATCCACCGCCGCTCCGACTCCTCCGCCCGCTCCACCCGCTTCTCCGTGTCGTCGGACGCGGACAAGGGGTGCCCCCTGCACCACCACCACCAGGCCAGGACGGTCTTCGGCAACGACGACATCGAGAAGCGCGTGCTGGTCAACAAGGACGGCAGCCTGTCGGTGGAGATGAAGGTGCGCTTCCGCCTGCACAACCAGGAGACGGTGCAGTGGTCCACGCTCATCACAAAGTCCCCCCCGGCCTCTCTTCTGTCCAGCGACTGCTGTCCCCTGAAGGAGGACCAGCCGTGCTACCAGTCGGAAAGCTGCGGCTCCGATCCAGACTCGGCGCTGTCCGCCTCGTGCGATCACGCGGTCGCCGACTACATTGCCCAGTCTCTGCCCGGGCGACCCCTTGAGGAGGAGAACCGCTGCCCCTGCTGCTGTCAGAGACACCATGAGCAATATGACCTGTGGGAGAACCCGGTGCACAGCCACACACATCCTGTGTGTGCCCAGCGGCTGCACACGTCGTCCAGACACAGCCACACCTCCAGCTCGTCGTCCTCCTCCTGCCACTCTCGGAGGGTCGTGCGTCGGCGCGCCACGAGGCACTCAGACTCTGGCTCCGAGCGGGGCCGGGTGGTCCGAGAGGAGGAGGTGTGCGTGATGGAGGAGGTGCAGCGTGAGGTCGTCGAGCAGTCTGGAGACTCCTGCGTGGAGGTGTGCCGAATCGAGCACTGCTCCAGCCGCAGCGAAGTGGAAGTCGGCGGCGACGGCGGAAGGTCTGTCGAGAACATCGGCACTTCGGACGAGGAGGAACGTCCCCCGTCCGCCATCAGTAACTCCTCGCGTGTCCTCCAGGCACTGCAAGAGGACGACGATGACCGCGAGGAGGACAACCCGTCGGCCGGCGCCTCGCCGTGCTGCCCCGGCAGGGAGCCGTCACTGTTCCCAGCCACACCACGACCGCCCAGCAAACGCTCAGTGGGCTCCGCCTGCTCTGCAGATCGCGGCGGGACCCCCCGGCGCGGGGAAGGTGGATGCCAGGGGAACGGCGCGGCAGACCAGATGGACCGAGCCGTCAGCTCCAGATCCGAGGCGAGCCGAACGTCTCGCAGGTCCACTACGGTCAGAACGCTGGACGGAGAGGACGAGGGGGGGGAAGCGGCCGACGACGAGGCGGAACGAAGGGTTCAAAGCAGCTCGTCCACTCGCGCCGGCTCCAACCGCTCGCGGCTGTCCAGCGCGTGCACTCACTGTGGAGGATGCCAGCGTGGGAGCAGCACCCCCGCGTCCTGTAACTCCCATGCGGGGGAGGAGTCCTGCAGCAGAGCGTCACGCCGCTCCCATCGCTCGCACGGTGCCACCACTGCCGATCCCGCTGCCTCCCCTAACGGAGAGGCAGACTGCGTGGTCGGCGTGTCTGGAGCGTCCGATGACTCGGACGGGTCAGCCACGTCGATACAGTCCAACAGGTCCAACCTCACTCACCAGGAGTGCTTCTCGGCCTTGTCCAACATGTCCCGTGCCTCCGACAGATCAAAGCACTCTCCCGCGCCGCCTTTGGGCGGCGAGCCTCCGGCCGAATCGACCGGACCGGAGGAGGAGGAAGAGAGGGCGCCGAGCGCCACGTCAGCCGCTAGCCGCAGGTCCAGGACATCTCACAGGTCAGACTGCGGTCAAGCCGCTGCTGCTCCAGATGCGGAAGCATCAGGCAGAGGCACAACAGAGGGAGAACAGGAGGGGGAGAACGTTGTAGAAAGAGCTGCCAGCACCGTGTCCGCTAAATCCAATGCCTCGGCACGGTCCGCAGAGTCTCGCAAGTCAAACGGCGATGCGAGGGCAAGTGCCCAGACTCCGGCCGCCAAAACGGCCGACGTTGAAGAGGCCGACACAAATGACACCAAGGACGAGGTACGAGCTAGCAGCGTCCTATCCACCAAATCAGCGAAGTCTGACAATTCTGCCGCCTCAAAGATGTCCGGGGTATCCAGGGTATCAAAGGTGTCCGGGGTATCTCGCAAATCTGGCTGCAGCCACTGTGGAAAAGCAGCATCGCCGTGTCCTAATGGAGCCGACAATGCCAAGTGTGAAGAGGGCCGAGATGAAGAGCAAGAGAGGGAGGAAGAGGAGGAGATGGATGGGAGAGCAGCGAGCGCCCTGTCGGCAAAGTCCAATCTGTCAGGCAAGTCGAGCAAATCCAACAAGCCAAGGTCACATTCTCCCATGTCAGAAGCTGCAGATGACGCTGCGGTGAGGGCTGCCAGTGCCATGTCTGCTAAATCAACTAAATCCAACGTATCAGCTGGGTCCGCAAAGTCACGCATGTCCGACAATAACGGAAGCTCAAAGCAGAAGGAGGAGGTTGGAGAGGAAGTAGATGACGCGTCGCTAAATAGTGAAACGGGAGGAGAGAAGGGAGAAGGGGAAGAAATGGAGGTGGGAGACAAAACAGAGGGAGGCGATGAACATGAAGAGAGGGCGGCCAGCGCAACATCAGTTAAATCCGCTAGATCGAACCTTTCGGCCAAGTCCAGTAAATCGCACAAGTCCATCTGCAAACACACAGACATTCCAACCATCGAGACAAACGGAGCCGAGGGAGGGGCCGACGAAGTTCACGAGTCAGACGAGCGGGCGGCTAGCGCCATGTCGGCAAAATCCAAATTATCTGTCACGTCCTGTGGTTCTCGCAAGTGTGACAGCAATGGAGGGAAGCGAGAAGGAGGGGAGGAGAAATTGGAGGCGAGATCGGTGAGCGCCATGTCGGCTAAATCGACGAAATCTAACGTTTCAGCTGCCAAGTCCCACCGGTCTGGCCGCGGTGTAAGTCCAGCTGAAGTTCCCGTTATTGAGACAACTGATGCTGATGATGATAAGGCCAAGGCAGTGGAAGAGAGGACACCCAGTAGCGTCTCTACCAAAACCCCCACAGGGGGTGACGGGGGATCGGCGCGCTCAAAGAGTGCTTTGTCCGCAGCGTCCGTAACCGCCCGAGGCCCCTCGCCCAGCAAGACGCCCACCCCCCGATCCCCCTCGCGTCGAGCGCCGAGCACAGCTAAAGGAGCAGCGCCGTACCCCTCCATCACCCCCCAAACCCCAAAACGACGACAACTGCTGCCTGGCTCCGAGGCGGGAGTGAGAGGGTCCAGTGCTCTTTCGGTCCGCTCTGCAGCCTCCACCAGGTCCAACGGATCCAAGTGTCACTGTGACAAGAAAGAGGAAGAAGACGAGGAATTGGAAAACGGGAAAGAGATGGCCACCGAGCGAGCGGCGAGTGTCCTATCTGCGTCTTTAGGCGTAGAGCGGCCACTGAGCGGCGCATCCATGGGGTCCGTCTCCCTCGGCCTGCCCGAGGACCGAGAGCACGAGTCCATGAACTCAGACATCTCCTTCCACACCAGATGCAACCTCTCGGCCATGTCCAGTAAAGTAAAACCAGTCGATATTCCTACTATCGAAACAACCGGAGGAAATGAAGAGGCCAACGAGGGGGAAATGCCAACAGTGGAGAGATCGGCCAGCGCTCTTTCAGCCAAAAGCAATGCCTCTGCCAAAAGCAGTAGGTCTCAGAAGTCCTCGTCGAATGTAGCATCTCCCAAGCTAATAAGAGGGACTAAAGGCCAAGACGTCCCAGCCAAAACGGGACATGGAAAGTCTACGATCTACCTGAACACCCCGGACAACAGGACACCATCGGCAATGTCGTCGTCATCAAGCAATAAAGTTAGGATAAAATCCCCAACGAGAGCCAGCCCTAAACCCACAACGCCGGTCCCTGCAGGGGATTCAGCCACCATCAAACCGTTACGTCCATCCGAAGGGAAAGGAGAGGATGCCTCCAGCAGCATCCCCAGGAGTCCAAACCGCCTCAGGCCCCAGTCAGCTGCTTCATCTTCGAGGTCCGATAATAAGAAATCACCGCCTAAAGAATCCTCGCAACCCAAATCTGCAGTTGCTGCCGATGACTTCAAGTCTCCGGTGGAGGAGACTTGGAACTCCCTCTCCAAGTCCCTGTCTGCCGCCGACCTGCTGAGGGAGACCATCGCCGCCGGGCGGCCCCTCAGCCGCGGGTCGAAGGCCAGCGAGAGGAGCGGCGGGGCCAGCCGCGCAAGCGAGAGGCGCACGGAGGCGGCGGCGGCGGACCTGACGCCCGCCTGCCTCCCCAACGCGTCCCTCAACGAGGTGGTCAGCGACTGGCTGAAGAACATCCCCACCTGTATGTTCGCACCCGGTGACGAGCTGAGTGACGGAGGAGGACATGAGCGGGGGAAGGAAACGGACGACGGGGGACGTGGAGGAGAGGAGGTGGAAAAGGAGGTTGAGGAGGTTGAGAAAGTGGAAGAGGAGGAGGCGGAGGAGGAGGAAGAGGAGGAGGAGGCGGCGGGCGATGCTGTGGAGGAGGAGAAGTCGGATGCAGCCCTCATGCCCAACGAGAGCACCCTCTCCAAGTCCCTGTCTGCCGCCGACCTGCTGAGGGAGACCATGGCCGCCGATATAACTCCCTCTCACCCTGCTGCTCTGTTCCAGGGCAGCAATTCATCCATAGCAGTGATGAAAGTCCTGCTGAGTCCCGTTACAGGGCGATGTCGAAGCCTACCCGAGGTGAGTCCATGATTTTATAGATATTTTGTGTGATATGCATAGATATCTGGTATATGTGCATACGGTATAATAACCTTATGCACATATATTATACATTTTATCTAGGGATCCCGGGATTTTGAGCATCTGCCAATACCAATTTTTTTTCCCGATCCGATATTTATATTTTATAGAACACGTTTATGCCAAATCACACACAATATCCGGTCTAATATCATCATATGGATATAATATTGATACTAGGGATGTTCCGGATCATGTTGTTTGGCTCCCGATCCGATTCCGATCATTTGAATTTCACACTTGCTGAAAATAGCAGATCTACAAGCTCGCAACGCGTCGCGTTGCGAGCTTGTAGATCTGCTATTTTCAGCATGCAACCAAGTGTAAAATGACTTATACTGGATCTCTTGTCCACTAGTCACCTTCCTAGCATTTTAGTCTAGTTTTTAGCTGTTGACGAAATTGTCAATACATTTAGTCTTAGTTTTAGTCATCATAGCTTAGTTTTAATTTCGTTTCCATTTACTTTTCGTCAGTGAAAAAAGGTAGTCGACGAACATTTTTCGCCTTAGTTTTAGTCGACAAAAACAACACAGGTGGTGTACAGCTTGTCTTTTTCAAGCATGTCAAACATGGCCACCACGGTTGCCAAAATAAATCATAATAGTGAATTCACACAACCTTGGGACAATGGCAAATGCCCTCGGGTGACAATCTGTTAATTATATTACATTATGTTCCTCTGCAGGTGTCTCCAGTATACGGCCGCAGACTGAGCACGTCGGCCCAGGGTCTGTTGAGCTGCCTGGCCCAGCTCCATCTCATCGAGCCTGGCTCGGTCTCTGACTCCCTGTCGCATGCAGAGCCCAGGGACCGCAACCAGCGCTACTCTGAGATCATCACACTCCTCCAGTCCCTCTGGCTCTCCAAGCCCAAGGACAAGGAGGCGGGTCAACACGGGCAGGTGTCGCCCCCGAGGTCCTCGTCGGGCGTCGGCATGAGCAGCGGCTCCGGCGGGTCGGGGAACAACGGGATCGACGGAGGAGACGGAAAAGCGGCGGACAACGAAGCGGTGCTGTCCACGCCTGTGGCGGACACTCCCGGTCAGGGAGAGACCGAAGCAGGAGATGCAGGAGAAGACAAGCCAACGGTGGACGACGGAACCCAAGGAGGGGAAGAAGAATCGACACACGGAGCGCCAGAGCTGCCCGCAGAACCAGACGGCAAAGAGCCAAGCATCCCAGTGGAGGAAACCACAGTGGAGGGTCCCGGCGTGGATTCGCCCACCGCCGCCGCCGCCGTTGTTCCGGAAGCTCCTCCTCCTCCTCCTCATCAGGACCCCGACCCGATGTGGGTCCTCCGCCTGCTGAAGAAGCTGGAGAAGCAGTTCATGAACCACTACACGGACGCCATGGCGGAGTTCAAGGTGCGCTGGGCCCTGGACGACAACCTCATGCTGGACGCCATGATCAAGGAGCTGAGGGAGGAGGTGAGCCAGCGCATCCAGGGGAGCATCGGCCGCGAGCTGAAGAAGATCCAGGGTCGTGCCGGGAGAGCGCCCAGACCCCCGGCGGGCGCACAGCTGTCCCGGGAGTCCACGATGACGGACAGGAGGCGCCGCATGTTGAAGGTGAGTAAGAAATAGTAGGAGTCACAGTCGAATGCATAGATCTGCCTTAAAAAAACGTACGTTTTACGTCTTTGTAAATGTGCCATTTACATTGCCTGGTAAAAATCAGTTGCTCAACCGAGCAAAGGAAGCTATGGGTAAATGAACAGGAACACTAGGAAATTGTATGCCATCTTTTTTTAAACCCAGGACTGCTGCTCATTAATGTGTGCGTAAAACTGTACAAGTAAAGGGCTTTTCTTGTGCGTGCGTGCGTGCGTGCGTGCGTGCGTGCGTGCGTGCGTGCGTGCGTGCGTGCGTGCGTGCGTGCGTGCGTGCGTGCGTGCGTGCGTTCGCCGATACATTACAAACGCATGGCTTTGCTTTGTTACAATTGTAGGTAATGAAGAACCAGTCCGTCATGACGCCCGACTCTCTCAGCGACGACGACACTGCGGGCGAGTACAGCGACCAGCGCAGTGACGACGATTATTGTCCGTGTGACGCCTGCGTGCGCAAGAAAATGGAAGCCCGGCCGCCCAAGATGCACCCGGCCGCCACCGCCGCGCCGGTGATGATGGCTTTCGACCTCCGCAAGATCCTACAGCAGAAGAAAGCTCCGGAAACAACACCACCACCGCCACCAGCTGCCAGCGCCGCGCCGGTGATGGCGGCTTTCGACCTCCGCAAAATCCTACAGGTGAAGAAACCTCCGGAAGCGCCGCCGCCTTCTCCTCCTGCGTCACCAGAACCTGCAGATGGCAGCAGAGATGTCCAAGAGGAGGGCAACATCCTGGAGGTTGTGCAGGAAGAGGAGGAAGAGGAAGAGGAAGGAGAGACCCAAAGACAGGAGGAGGAGGAGGAGGAGGGGAAAGAGACGGGTGAAGAGGTGGAGGAGGAGGAGGAGGAGGGAGGTGAGAGGGCAGAGGAGGAGTGCGAATGTCGGCATCCGCACGAGACGGAGGGAGAGGGAGGCGAGGAAGAGGGCGAGGCGGACGAAGAGTCCAGTGGAGGGGAGAAAACCGAGGGAGAGACGGAAACGGACGAAGGAAAGGCGGCAGGTGAAGGGACAGAAACCGAGGGAGAGACGGAGAATGACGGAGGAAAGACAGCAGAAACCGAGGGAGAGGAGGATGATAGCAACAAGGTGACGGAGGCGACGCGAGACGGGGGCGAGACCAGCGAAAACGATGACGGAGAGCAAGAGAAGAAGGAGGAGGAGGAGGAGGAGGAGGCCACTGGAGAAGAGAAGAGCGAGGACGCTGTGGAGAATGAGGAGGAGTCGACACCGGTGGAGGAATCCACAGAGGGAAACACTGGCGCTTCGGCCGAGGATGATGATGAGGAGGACGGAGAGAAAGGCATCACAGAGGAAGACGAAAGCGGGGGAGAGACTGCCTCAACTCAGAGAAAGGTGAGATCAGACACAAATGCAACCGATATGGCAGTTTTGAGACGAATACCGATTTTCACAAGTTAACATCCGACCGTTCAGTAATCTTACACCTTGTTCAGGTCAATTCCATGTATGATGATAGTTATAGTGCAGTGTGCTTAAAAAGAATAGGACAAACCACAGTACGTTATGGAATTATAGTTCCACACAAAATGTTATATAAGGTTTTGTGGAATCGCATCCAATTTTCTCCACTTTAATGTTGTGCATGACGTGTAATAATCCACTGACTATGTGATGCAACAGTGTTACATCCTTCCACTTAAATGGGATAAGCCGTCTAGCCAACAATGATGCGTGTTTCTAAGTACAGTACAGGTGACTAGTGCTTACAGACAGTGTCTGGGTGATTCAGCATACTTTGTTTCATTATATATCTTCAAGTAGGTGGCTCAGGCAGTAGTGTCGAAGTGTCCTTGAGCAAGACACTGAACCCCAAATTGCTCCTGTTGTGCTGGCTAGTGCCTTGCATTGGTTTCTGCCACCATCGGTGTATGAATGTGTGTGTGAATGGGTGAATTGATGCACAATCTATGTAAAGCGCCTTGGATAAAGGCGCTATATAAATTTACCATTTACCAAGTAGTGTAGGGCAGCTAGGGGTAGGGGCAACTTTGAAGATGCAGAGGGCCACTATATTTCCACACTCACTCCAGAGGGGCCACATTGCATATTTTTGTCATAACAAAAATAGCTGATCTACAAGCTTGGCTATTTTGGCTATATTTTTGCTATATTTGAATTGAACATGTGTTTTGTTTTTGTTTTTTAATCCTGAAAAGTAACATTTTTATTTAATTTCAAATGCATTTAGTTATAGTTATGCTAACTTTATTAACTAAATACAAATACATTGGACATAAAAAAAGACAATAACATTCTAATACTCGTCATTACGCTACATAGACTGAATTAATAAAAGCGGGTCATGTTTGCATGTTTGGAATTGTAACACCTGAAATCAATAATATATCAGCATTCTGATATTAACATGCGGGCCACATTAAGTGAAGGTGGGGGCCAGGTATTTCCTTGCTTGGTAATGAAAGTATTCCATAAGTGTCACGCTGGCCCGGCGTCTGCACAGCTGCAGCACGGCACCCTTCGGAAAAACAAGGAAATGAGTGGATCAAATAGAATCCATTTTCGGGTGCTGCATCGTCTATTCCTCGCTCAAATGTTTTCAAAACATAAAAACATAAAATAAATAATTAAAACCAGTGTTGGGCAAGTTAAGCTACATGTAGCTGACCCAACACTTGTGTTCCCATCATGTTACATGATAACACACTGGCTGGATGGTGTTGTTACATGTAGCTGACCCAACACTTGATGATAACACATTGGCTGGATGGTGTTGTGTTCCCATCATGTTACATGATAACACATTGGCTGGATGGTGTTGTGTTCCCATCATGTTACATGATAACACATTGGCTGGATGGTGTTGCTACATGTAGCTGACCCAGCACTTGTGTTCCCATCATGTTACATGATAACACATTGGCTGGATGGTGTTGTTACATGTAGCTGACCCAACACTTGTGTTCCCATCATGTTACATGATAACACATTGGCTAGATGGTGTTGTTACATGTAGCTGACCCAACACTTGTGTTCCCATCATGTTACATGACAACACATTGGCTGGATGGTGTTGTTACATGTAGCTGACCCAACACTTGTGTTCCCATCATGTTACATGATAACACATTGGCTGGATGGTGTTGTGTCAGAGAGAGGATTACACAAACGGCCTACAGTACCTATACTGTACTGCAAACCTCCCTCTAAGACTCTAAGCCACGTGGAAGCAGCCTTATCCTGTGATCCCATTAGGCAGACTGAATAAACATGTTTGGCTTGGCAGCAACACAGAGCTATACTTTCTTCCCTTTAGTATTGGAACTGTGACTTTTACAGGTCATTTCAAGTCTGATTTATACTTAGTTGTGCAATAGCAGCACGCAAAGGAAATACAAAAAAACAGGCATAATACGTCATTTAACAGCAATCGTCTGTTGCACGATGTTAGATAGATAGATAGTTTATTTGTCTCGGTCATGGTTTATCCAACATTATTACATACAGAAAAGGGGTTGACATGATACAATTGACCGAAAAGGGATGAGCTGAAGCCGAAGCTTATTATGTTGGGGTGTTTTCTCACAAGCAAGATATAGATTGTGGTAATGTTTTATTCACAGTGAGTATGGAACTGTGAAAGTGTGAATACTGTAACTCAGGGGTCTGATTCATGTCCGGTTCATCAAATTGGAACAGTGATTCTTTACTGATTTATCTGTGCAGAATTTGTACGGCAATCTAAATCACACTGGCTTGTAACGAAATTGAGCCCAGTCGGCCCATACACTCTAGACGGAGATGTGTGTTTTTACACCATGTTATACTTGTTCTTCAAGTATGGCTCCAGATCTGGCTATAACCTGAGGGATGGTGGGTCTGACAATCGAAAATCTAAATGAACATAGTTATCATTGACTGATTTGGGGATTGAGTACATTGGCCCGCTGTCAAGCGTTTAGGCGCCGATCGTGATAGTATTATGTAATGTGTTTTACTGTTGCTGTTTACACCCTTTTAACGGTTCAGGGAGGAGTGCCGCTGGTGTGTGTGACGGAGGGAGAGGACTCGGACGTGAGCAGTATGCGGCCGAGTGAAGCCGGCGACGGGGCGGCAGAGGACGAGGGGGAGAACGAGGAGGATGTCGTGGAAGAGAAGCAGGTGAACGGTCTCTCTCATCAGTACACGCGGACCTCTGTGGAGTCCCAGCCCGGCTCCATGGAGGCCATCGACGCGGAGCCCAGTCGCATGGCGTCACCCCTTCGACCTGTGAAGTCTCAGGAGACCGGACCCAAAATGGTGGCCGGCGTGTCTCGGGGCGAGGGGGTTTCCGGCAAGGGTCAGAGGAGAAGCCGGTCGCCGGCCAGGGTCAGAAGGCGCAAACCCAATGCGAGCGACATCGAGTTGGACGACATGGACATTTAACTCTGGAATAGAGACCCTGGCAGAGGTTCTCAAGATCAGATGTTCCTAACCACTGGTACAGCACGTGTACCCGTGCTGGTACGCGGGACATGATGTCCCACTGGTACGCGAGAAGGGAATCACAGGTTTTCCCGTGCGTCACCAGGATCAAATGATATGGTCAATGACAATGATATTATGTTGTGATATAATAACATAGCAGCGGGTAGGCTACTTGAGGCCAGTCAACTGTCTTCCGTGTTTTGGTACGATGATTGCGCGACCGCGACGCACCTCTGACCACCCCGTCCCCCCCGTCCCCCCCCACCCCCAGCCATACCGGTCCGCGAACATTTTATGAACTGTCAGCCGGGTCCGTGGTAATGGAACCCCTGTTCAAGATGATCTGAAGTCGGGTTTTCTCCAAAACTGAAACAGCCTAGAGAGATGGCTTGTATGGCTCAGGCCTGCATCTGCCAATAGGGTTGAATTGTTTCATGCCATTGAACTCTAATCCTCCTCTTGACCAAAGATACATAAACACTACAAGCACTTTATCACTTTAGAGCCGTTGTTATGACATTAGTGGTGCCGCGTCACTACATTATACAGGTGTTTTCTACAGTTTTCAAGAACCACAGCAACACAGCTTAAACTTGAAAAACCACTCACGTATTACAGTACATATTTATATAATATTACTTTACAATGTTCATATTCTATTTTCTAGAAGCAAATTGTATTTATGCGTGTTGGGTCAGCTACATGTAGCTTAACTTCATGCCCAACACTGGTTTTAATTATTTATTTGATTTGTTTTCCCCCCAGTAAGAATTGAGGCTTGAATACCTGCACGTATAGTGTAATGTCTATTTCTTTATGGCGATGAAGTATTTCATTTTTTTGGGGGAAAACGCTCACACTCTGGAACAAACAGGGTGGATGAATTGTTACATGCAAATATGTATGCAGGTGATATAATCACTGCTTTTTTTCTTGAATGATTTGTCACAGTCTAGACCTGGTTTACTGTAATCATCTTAGCCAGAGCTTAACAACCCCGCTAATATTTAAGATGTACGGTACCTACCAGGTGCTATTTTCATAGCAGTTTGTTGTTGCGTTCCTTCCCTGCACATGTATGCACTGCAGCAATTTGGCCTAAGTGTGTTACGTATGCTGGATTGAGATGAGGTTGGCATAGGAATTGACCTATAGCTAAGCCCCTCCCCAAACTGCTATCGTCCAATCACAGCTAAGCATAACATGGGTTAGACAAACCTCTCCACCAATAGTTTTCCTATATGATAAAACATTGTTTTAAAAAAGAAATGTCACGCACATATTTTTCCAGTGCATACAGCAGGCCTTGTTGACGGATTTGGAAGAGATTTCGAAGGTCTGGTTCCAAAAATGAACCAATATTTAATGTGTAAAATCCATGATATTTTCATTGGAATGAATGAGCCCGGCTGGAAAGTGTCCAAGTGGGAGTGTCTAAGTGGGAGCGGGCGGGGCTTTGCTAAAGGTGAATTATGCGAGTACTGCGTGTGACGCACCTGAATAATCGGCCATGTGGGACGGCAGTCTGAGGATCCACTCACACGTGTTACTGTACGCCTTACTGTACTATCTATGGTAACATGCAGTGGTGGAAAAAGTACTCAATTTTTTTACTTAAGTAAACGTACCAATACTGCAATTTAGAAGTACTTAAGTACGTAAGTAAGTAAAAGTACGGAATTGAAAATGCACTTGAGTAAAAGTACAAAAGTATCGGCATCAAAAATTTTACTTAAAGTACTAAAAGTACGTTCAAAATGTGTACAAAATCTATAGAAAAACGCGACGCATTGTGAGCTTGTAGATCGGCTATTTTCAAATGGCCGAAATGTATAGGGTTGAAGTGGTTAATGTATGTTTTCTAATCAAAATTAAAATCGCCAAAGTAACTAGTAACTAAAGTTTTCAAATAATTGTAGTGGAGTAAAAGTAAAAATACTGAAAATTGGAAATACTCATGTAAAGTACAAATACCTCAAAATTCTACTTAAGTACAGTACTTAAGTAAAAGTACTTTCCACCACTGGTAACATGGCATAGAGAGAGAAACGGAGGAGACTGGGACTGCTAATAGACTTTCTTATTTTATTTTTTATTTTCAATTGCACAATTTGCACCCCCCAAAAAAACCTGAACTTTTAACAGTCACTACATTTTCTGTGGTCTGGGGTTTTCTGGCTCAAACGGGTGCTCTGATTTGCCTGATTTTGAGTGTGAGGTAAGAGTCCACAAATCCCATATACAGTACAACATAGTTATTTGCCACTGTTGAGAGATTTTGCCTGTTTCCATTGCAGCTCAAAAGGCTCCGGAACACACAGAGAAAACCCCCATATACCACAGAACATTCCACTGAATGTTCAAACTTCAGGTTCAACTTCAGGTGCAATTGAGGTCATAAAACCAAAAAGAAAAGAGTCATTGTCTGATTCCGGTGATGAGTCAAAACGAGAGAGTCCTGTTGGAGTAGGAATTCAACCACACCTTTGTAATAGGAAATACTTATTATGAAGCCAGGCTTTGCATTTAAGGACCCCAAAGTGAGGAGTGTTCTGCACTCCTAAAGTTGACCGTGCCGGTTCAGTGAGTTTTGCCCTGATACCCAAATATTATTCTGCGACTGTATATTGTGTAGTTATGTGTTTTGAGCGGCTCTCGTGTGAACAATTAAGGCGAATTATACAACAGCTCGTTTCGAAGAAGCAATCTGATTGGTTGAAACAGCTTTCTAGCTGTGCTTTAACCACGATATTGGAACGGCTAATCAAAACAAAGAATTCAGCCGTGCTTTTCTCCCATGCAGAGCGCAGCACTCGGGACATTTGTTTTGTGGTCGTAGTGACTACATCTGTCATTGAAAATTAATTATTTTTTTAAGGGGTATATTATGTTTTAAGGGTAACTGTTGTATAATTGCAATATTACACTCGAGGGAGTTTTTTATCGTCATTAATGCACTTCTGTGATACCTTTTGGAACCGCAGGCGTGCATTAATTACGATATAGAACACCCTCTCGTGTAATATTGCTTAAACAAAACACACTCAGGCGTTGCATTTAAGAAGCCTGGTGTGATGACGGAGAGGGTGTGCCTATGTCTTTGCTGCTATTGGTCCATTTGGCTATCCGTTCATTCCGACATGGCCAAGTGAATGCTGCGTGTGTATCAAGCTGATGAAATGATTCAAACTGAAGGTTGAATGTGCATAAATGTCAAATGTGACATGAATAAAGATATTTAATATAAACACAACCGCTGTTGTTTTCATGGACCATTCAAATGATCAATGTTGGGAGGTAACGCATTACATGATATTTATTTCGCCAGTACAAAGTCACATTAGTCTTTACTTTTACAATCATTATTTCTAATCAAGTAATGGATTACTTTCAGAAACTGTTATTTATAGATTTATTTATTTATTTTGAGGGGCGCTATATTCAGCTATAGTGTAGATTTATGTCTAACACAAATATTAAATGCCATTGACAATGAATGGAGAATTTACGTCATATGTAGACGAGCAAATCGGCTATTTTGTCCAATGTCTAATTCAGGCAATTAAGCTGGAGAGGGTGTCAAACCCTCCCGCCAGAGAGATTCTGCAAGACTCCTCTCACCGGGAAATGAGTGGACCATGAGGGTCGACCTGGGGAAGCAGCTCCAGTTCCCCAGGGAGATCGTGGAAACATCGCTGCCAGACCTAGTCATGTGGTCAGAGGCTTGCAAGACAGTCCTTCTGGTCGAACTCACTGTCCCATGGGAGGGAGGTTTGGAGGCTGCTTATGAGCGGAAGCGAGCCAAGTACTCAGACCTGGCGGCAGAGTGCAGGGAGGCTGGCTGGAAAGCTGTTATCTGCCCTGTGGAAGTGGGGTGTAGGGGCTTCGTAGGTTCCTCAACTGCTCGCCTACTCCGTGACATAGGATGCACAGGAGCGGGGCATCGGAAAGCCATGAAAGAGCTGGCTGAGGAGGCGGAGAAAGGCAGCTTCTGGCTGTGGCTAAGGAGGAAGCATAAGAGTTGGGGGACAAACACCTAGGGCATCAGCAGGGGGTGGCAGGGAGAGATCCCTGCCATCGCTCCGCCACCATGAGACGTACTGGGGTTAAAGGAGCGAAACGTTGATGAATGGTGGTCCCCAGCTGATGACCCGTTTAGGCCCACAGAGGTGTTCAGTGAGGTGTCACAGCACACCTGTTCAAAAGGCACTGGAGGAGGTGCGTCAGGCAGAAATGCCCAGCAGGAATACCAACACCTGTATCTGATACATGTACATTCCATGTTTAACACATTCTGAACACTGAGATGAATCTGTCTTTATCCCACAGCTAGCTGACCTTGCAGAGGCATGGGTTATAGCCTATACTGTACATATACTGTACTTTATAAAATTATACAGTATATTTAATTGAAAAGCCCTTTGTTCGGTATGTCATTATAGGCAGAAATGTTCTGTTTTTAACAGACAAAACTGCAGATCTACAAGCTCACACATGATCAGATATTTGCGTGCTATTTTTGCACGGCACTGTTGTTGCATCAAATGATAAAATATGGCATGAGTGGTTAAAAGTAAACCTGGAAATAATTTTGAACACACCGCTACCAAAATACAGTCTTAATAATATGCTCGTTGTTATACTTAGGCTATTTGCTCCGGCGCCATGTTTGGATTTTGTTCCCGAGAGGGCTGCAAAGCTGCTCAGCCTTCAAGACAAACTCACGTCAATCTTCTAATCCCCTGTGTGTGTGTGTGTGTGTGTGTGTGTGTGTGTGTGTGTGTGTGTGTGTGTGCGTGTCCTGAGCCTCACAGGGATTGAGGTTAATTTACTAACCAAATTAGGCACAGTCATTACGTTACAGAGCACTGACAGACTGTAATGAGAAGAGGAATTCTAACCACAACAAACTGAACTGTGCATGTTCCCTTTAGCCCAGTGGTTTCCAAACCTTTTTGTGTCAAGGACCCCCAAATCAATGTATTAGGCCACGGACCCATATTTGAAAACATATGCCAGTGACCCCCATAAGGGAGGATTTTTACGGCTCTAGCAGTGATTCCGAAATATATTAATTTCATGGACCCCCAGTTTCACACGCATTATGCTACGGACCCCAGATTTAATGGAATTTCTATCTCTGGTACCCCAATTTATCCTGTAAAACCGCTGTTAATTTAACTCTGGGAGTGTACAAATGGAACCAATTGGCTTCATTTGTACACTCTCTGAGTTACAGACCGATAAGGGTCCATTTGGTTCCTAACTATCTCTAATTGAGCTAGGTACCCCCTGGAACTCCCTCAAGCACCCCCAGGGGTCCCCACTTTGGGAACCAATGCTTTAGGCGCTGCTCCTATGTCAACAAGACGTAAAGTACAGCATTCACCTTAACGTTTATTTACTTAGGACAGTGGTTCCCAAAGTGGGGTCCGGGGACCCCCAGTCCTTGAGGGACAGCTAAATTATAGTTTGGAACCAAATGGACCCTTATGGGTCTGTAACTCTTGAGAGTGTACAAATGGAACCAAATGGACCCGTTAGGGTCCATTTGGTTCCATTTGTACACTCTCAGAGTTAAACTAACATTGATTTTACAATATAAATCGGGGTCCCAGAGATAGAAATTACATTAAAACATCGCGGTCTGTAGCCTAATGCATGTCAAACTGGGGGTTGTTGAATTTAAACGGGTTGAGAATCACTGCTAGAGCCGTAAAAACCTTCTCTTACGGGGGTCCCTGGCATATCATTTCTAATGGGGGTCCGCGGGCTAATTAGTGTAAATCTCATCAAATGGTGGTCCGTGGCCTTGATATGAAAAGGGTTGAAAACCACTGCTCTGGCCTGGCCCGTGGCTCAGCGGTCCAGGCACCTTGGCCAGTAGCCCGAGCAGTCTGGCAGTGTGCCGTGGGTTCGACTCCCGATCCCGACGGCCTTTACTGCATGTCACTCCCCCATTTCCTGTCAGCCTACTGTCTGTCCCTCTATAAAAAATATAAAATAAAGGCGAAAGCCACAACAAAAAAACATTTAGAAAACCACTGCTCTAAAGGGTGGTGAGTAATATGTTCCCAGGAGAGGAGAATGAGGGGAAACCATCATGCACAGAAGTAGGCTAGATCTGATTTTGAAAGTTGCTGATGATGACCATGACCACATGGCTTCACGTTTGTTTAGGCCTAGTTCACACCTACACAACAAATGTTTGGTCCGTGTGTGATGCCTGATTGCTTTTTGATTGCTGCTCCAATTCATTTTCAATGGGAGTCACATGGTTTGACCAAACATTTTTGTTTGATGAGGCTGCGTACACACCTAAAGAACAAATGTTTGGTCCGTGTGCGATGCCTGATTGCTATTTGATTGCTGCTCCAATTCATTTTCAATGGGAGTCACGTCATTTGATCGGACAAACCTGTCCGATGTGGGGGCGGAGGGCACAACAAACACATCGGACACCTTGTAGTCAAAACAGCCAACGAACAGGGTGGGACTTCAGATCGGACAGAAGGGTGGTTTTTAACCGCCAACTAATAGGAGAGAACTTCCGTTCTTGACAGCACTGGGTGGGGTTTAGGCTGTAGTCTTCTGAGTTACGTGACACAGACTATTATATCGCTTGTTTGTATGTCTTCTTTTGGCTACGGCCGTGCGTAACTTGGAGAGTCCAAGTTGCGCACGGCTGTCTCCAGTGAGTGAGTCCATGGTACTAAGTTCTATTCTATATACAGAAATACAGGACGATAGCCAAAATAGCCGTCGGGCCTCGGCAGTTGTGAGGCTGCATTAATAATTAGTTCTAAAAGCATGTCTTTTTTACGGGGATCACTATTGATTTTAATAGTAGACGCATATATGTCTATGAGTAGCATAGAGTAGAAATGTAATGGCAGCGTACGAGGTTCACATGCGCAAATGTAACAGATGTACAAGTTATCGACACGAATGGTACTTACGGTATGGTACACGATGTAAGCTTGTAGATCTGTTTATTTTAAGCATGCGCCACCGCCACCACGCAAAGTTATGACGCGCGCACATGTGGGGGGAGAGACCCGATATATTTTATAGCTCTATGGGAGAGACGCAGACAGAGAAATATTTAAAATCATCCTGTCTCGCTCTAGCGCACGGCCGCACGCATAAAGAGCCAATGGAGCAAATGTTAAATAAGCTAGGTGGTCCTAAATGATTAATTGATTACATCACTATAGCAAAAGACGTGATATAGGTCAACTCAACTGCAGCGGAGCTGTTCTGACTTGAAGCTTAACTGACCAGCACGGCTTCAAGTTTAAACCATAAGATGACATGGAAATGCCCGTCGATTTGATGCGCAGAAATAACATAGGCCTATATCGAATCAGGTTAAGGTGCACACATGGAAGAAAAGTCATTTTTATCGGGATTCGGGGATACTTTGTTGTAGGCTATACGTCTCCGGTGAATTGCAAGCACATTATTGTTCAAACACCTGCTCCTCTGTTCATCTGTTGTCTTATTTGGCTAATAAAATAATTATTAAGAATTAATGCAATTTCAAGTTGTTGCTGCAATCATGATTCATGTTGCTGTTCTCTTCTCTCTGTGTGACTGAAGGTTGCGCCCAAAAATTGTAGACAGTGATTTCCCGCACCCCCTCATGTTATTTTTCCCTCCGTCGCAAAATGACCTCTTTTCTTTTTTTCCACTATTTGGTTCGCTTAACATGTCCACGTGTCATTTGTTTACATATTTGGTACGCTTTACAAAGTCCAGTGTGAACACCAAACGGACCAAAATCAAAATGCAAATATTTGGTCCTTGGTCCTTGATCCGGACCTTCTAAGTGAACTGTGAGTGTGAAAAACGGCCTCGACAAACTAGCTGCTGCTGCAGTCAAGAAAACTACACTGAACATATGTGCATCTATTTCCGTGTATCGTAGCACCGCCCAAATCGCGCAAAGCATTGTGGGACATGGAGGCATCAAATCATAAAAATGTAATCAGTGGTCGGTCGGACAGATCTGTGTGTCCGAAAGGTGTGTACGAAGCCTGAGGGGGGAGCAATCATTAATCAGCGATCAAACACAAATGTTTGATCAAACCATGTGACTCCCATTGGAAAAGCATTGTGGTGGCCCAAAAAAACAAAAAAACGACCAAACATTGCTTGATTGGTGTTTGGTACGTGTGAATGAGGCCTTAGGCCTAGTTCACACCTACACAACAAATGTTCGGTCCGTGTGTGATGGCTGATTGCTTTTTGATTGCTGCTCCAATTCATTTTCAATGGGAGTCACATGGTTTGACCAAACATTTTTGTTTGATGAGGGGGGAGCAATCAGCAATCAGCGATCAAACACAAATGTTTGATCAAACCATGTGACTCCCATTGGAAAAGCATTGCGGTGGCCCAAAAAAACGACCAAACATTGCTTGATTAGTGTTTGGTACGTGTGAATGAGGCCTTAGAAGCAATGTGCTATGCAGGTGAGAGTGATTCAACACATTTACTGGGTCAAGCAGATGCATGATGTCAGTCCTGTAATCATATAATCACAACACTCATGGCCTTTTACAATTTACAGCACAGGTCTAACAATTCAATTGAAAGGAGCTTTATTGGCATGAGAAAGCATGAGAAAAGTCAGAAAACATACACATTGCCAAAGCAAAAAATGGAACAATACAATTCAATACTAATCAAAACAACATTTATGTACATTTGAAAGTCAGAATCTCCAATAAATCCATTTCTATGTACCAAGATCACTTGATGCAGATGGTGCAGGAAGACACACGTGACAGTGTCTGAACTGGGCCCAGCCACAAAAAAATAAAAGTATTTTCTTTTTCATAATGATGACAGTAGCTGAGTAGCATCATTACATAACATAATGTGGATGCAATCACTGCATTAAATTTAGCAAAATATGGCAGTGGGTGTATTATTATTATTATTATTATTATTTTATTCATATTTTCCTATTTGGATCCGTAGCCACTGGCACTGCCTGGTTTGTGCGTCTGTATTCTGTACCTGCATAGATTGATTGGTCATGCCTGCCTGATACCTGTCCTTGTTTCTAGAATGCAGATTTGTTTTTCTTCACCCTGGAAACTTGCGTCTTTGTTTATGATTAAATATAAACGAGAAGCCTCTCTGAGAGTAGCTTAAATGTTAGCCTCACAATGTCAAACGTCTATTGCAAAGATCTTCAAAAGAATGAAAGTCAGCAGTGACCAGTCCCTAGAGATGAGCTAACTGAACAACAGTTGTATCCTGAGGACTTCAGCTTTACTGGGTAACAGCGTCCGCCCTTGATTATGGTCTGTTTGAATTGATTTATATATATGGATAGGATATAGGGCAGGCTGTGGTCAAAATGATTGTGATGCTGTGTTAACACATTTTGCTGGAGACCCCCTGGAACTCCCTCAAGGACCCCTGGGGGTCATTGAGCTTGCTGCAGGGACAATTTAAAGAAGACACAAGACTGGGTTGAAGATTTGCTATACTTGTATGTGCACTTGTTCCAAACAGCATTGTACTGGCTGAGCCAACTCAATTATTTGAATGAGTGCTTAAGCTATGCTGTAGTGCCCTCCTGTGGATAAAGTGGCACATTGTCACTAATGATTGACAATAAGTAGTAATAATAATAATATTAATAATAATAATAATAATAATAACCACAATCATAATAATAATAAGGGTAATAATAATAATAATAATACACTTTTTAGCCTGTGGCCCAAAATAAAAATTAGACGTTTGCCGGGGACATAAACGAGTGAAAATAGCAGATCTACAAGTTCACAAAGCATCACTTTGTGCCGGATTGTGAGCTTGTAGATAGGCTATTTGCCTATTTTCACTGTTTTCTAATTTATGGAATTTCTTAGATCTTTCTTTTATTAATTCAAGAAATTAGAAAAATCGTTTAATTTGGTAGCAATTCATGAAAACATTAGGTTTTTTTTTCCAATGTTTTTATTTCTATTATTATTATTATTTTTATGTTTTGAAATTATAATAATTAAAAACAAAATAAAAATGGGTCCCGACCCAGCTTTTTTGGAAACAGTGGACTAGAGTGCTTGGCCTGTGACATACTGTACAGTAGAAGTGAGTGTTGTATTGACTATAGGCCTATATTACTGTGTACAGTGGGATTCAATGTTGCTTACAGGAAATGACAAAATTAACTGTTGTCTATGGTCTGAAGGCTGAAGCACAATCCATGGCTGCCGGAGTGTCAGGGTGGCTGATTTGATTTGATTTCATACAAGAAAAACGAGTTACCGGTACATCATGTTCATCACGGAAGTATTTCTGCTTATTACTTGCGCGAGCAGAGCGTGCGCAAGTACTGTTTTCGGCTGCGTATGTTGGTGACACCGGAAATCTCCATATATGGGCATAAAAGGGTCACAGACAGATGGGTGGACCGTGGAATGGGTACTCTGACACAGGTACAACGGGTATACAATCGCTCCCTTACGACTCACCTCCTATGAATACAATAATATTATCTCACTGTTGTGCACATTTCTCAAAAGACTGGAAAAGGCTAGTTGGCATGGCCACACCCACACATGGGGGCATATATGCAGAACGGTATAGAAATTCAGTGTTTTAGAGAGGATTTATGTAGATGAAAATGTTCAACATCCAAGTATAAAAGGCCAAATTCAGGACACTTGCGCCCCCTTGGCACCTGCGCAAATTGGCGTTATGTAAGCGGGGCAACACTTTCTGTAGTGTGTGATTTCACAACAGAGCTCTGGTCAGCCTTTATAAGGTCTGAGGATAATTTAGAATTTCACTTTAAATGTTTTCTGACCTTGTAAGACAGTCTCCAGTGCGAAAAGAGTGACACTCCCTGCCCTTCACAGTCCTTGTATAGCAGCAGCTTTGACGATGAACTGCCGCTCCTCGGAGGAGTGACATCCAAATCTTCCAAAACTCGGGTCTTCTCCTGTTCCGGGTGTACATATTGTTTCACGTCTGAGATCTACCTCCACAAACACATGATGAAGAAGAGCCACAACCAGCTCTACCGCCAAATGCTGCAGCTGAACAAACGCCAGCACATCCACGCCAGAGTGAAACCGCACCACTGCGGGCAGTGCAACAAAGGTTTCAGTGAGTCGGCGCAGCTGAGGACTCACCAGCGCATCCACACGGGAGAGAAACCCTTCCACTGTCAACAGTGTGACAAGAGTTTCACCCAGTTGGGGAGTTTGCAGAGGCACCGGCGGATCCACACCGGAGAAAAGCCCTTTCACTGTACGCAGTGCGACAAGAGCTTCAACGATCTAGGGAATCTGAAAAGGCACCAGCGTATCCACACGGGGGCGCCGTTCCTCTGTACGCGGTGCGACGAAAGCTTCAAGGACCTGGGCAATCTGAAGAAGCACCTGTGTCGTCACTCCGGAGGAAACCCTTTCCGGTGCGACCGATGCGACAAGAGTTTCCACGCGGTCAGTCACCTCGAGAGGCACCGGCGCATCCACACCGGCGAAAAACCTTTCCGGTGCCAACAATGTGACAAGAGCTTCAACGACCTGGGAAACCTCAAGAGGCACCGGCGCGTTCACACCGGCGAAAGGCCTTTCCGGTGCCGACAATGCGACAGGAGCTTCAGCGTGATCAGTAACCTGAAGACGCATCAGTTGCTGCACACCGGAGAAAAGCCCTGAAGAGCAGTGCAACAAGAGCTTCACTCAGTCGAATAACCGGAAGGCACACCAGCAGCGCGTCCACGCGGGTGAGAAACCCTTCGACTGCACACACTGCGACAAGAGCTTCCGTGTGTTGAGTAACTGGAAGACACACGAGCGCGTCCACACTCACACTGGGGGAAAAACAAACGTTGTAGTTATGAGTGCTTGACATTTGGGATCTGAATCTTTTACAGCCAAAAGATTTTACTACGTGTCTGTGTAGCAGGTGCAAGCCATGCCTTAATTGTCAGGGGCTATTCTCAGCAAACACCAGGCTGTCTGTTTTTTGAGGGGCGCTCGCCCATCCAATGCATGGCTATCCGAAATGACGGCAGCCAAGTCTAAGGACTTTTAATGTTTGTTTAGAGCACCATTATCCTGCCAAGTCTATGGTCTTTAATGTTTGTTTAGGGCACTAAATGACGACGTGAGACATCATATGTCCGATATAAATACATCTTATAACTGATTCTGTTTCATACAATAACGCAATGCATTCATGTCTCATGAAGGACGAGGAGGATGGGGGTGTCAGACTGTTAGCAACACCACTAAAGCATGAGAAGGAAATTTACTTTTTATACAGTACGGTAGTTCACTTCACACAAGTGTGATTTTTTTAAGGGGCGCCCTTCTATAAACAGCTTTTGTCCTCACACGTCTCAAGATTTGCCATTGACAATGAAAGGGGAATTCAGGTCAAATGTCCGCTACATCTTGTTCCCACACGTCTCAAGATTTGACAATGAACGGAGAAATTAGGTCAAAATTCCGGTAAATATGACATAAATCAAAACATTAAACGCCATTGACATTGAAGGGGAAATTTACGTCATATGTAAACGAACAAATCAGCTAACCAATCGCATGCAACAGGCATTCTGATTGGCCAGTATGAGATGATGCATGATGATGTACGATGATAAGAGCCCCTCACTTCACACGGGTGTGATTTTTAAAATGCATTTAACTTAACTAATGATGTCTCTGTGCTTTGCGCTCCTGCGTCTTTCTTGAGTACATCTATGTATGTTAATGTGGGGACATCCTCATTACCGGTGCCCGTGTTTTGGTTCCCACAGCACCAATTGTCTGACCGGCAGCTATTGGTGTCTTTGGCAGTGTCCTGTTAGCTAGTCTCATTCTCCTGGCTGTTATGTCTCGCTCTCCCTTGGTATCCCATCATACAGATTCATGTTACTGCACGCAACATTCTGGTATATATAGAACCCGTCTTCTGCAGTTGGTTTCAGGGTATACTAGTGTTATAGTAATAGATACAGTTCATTGTTCCAAACACAGGGGCTGAAAGCACACACCGGAGCGTGTGACCCCCATATTGATGTTGGACTGAAACCTTGTTTCTTACCGGGCTCTGGATCGAGACGTTGACGGGAAAACCTCGGATCTCCAAGCAGCCTGCTGCAACTTAAGGTCGTAAGGAAAATCTATTTTCTTAACATATATTGAATTAGTTTGTCTTTTTTAAGAACCCCCCAGAATAAGCAGCCAAGTATATGGGATTTTTAATGTTTGCAAATTTCTCTAGTAGTGTTGAGTAATATTTGACCCGGAGTATATCTATACTTTGACTCAACAAGTACTGACTGGGGTCGACTCTGACCCAGTTTTTTTTTTTTTTAATTGATGTGTCTGATCCCATGTGGGATGGGTCAAGAAATTGTAACTTAAAATATAAATTCATTCTGAACGCTGGCTGTTACCTCAGCGGCGCCTGCGCAAATCAGAGTCGTTATTATAGGTATGGCAATGGTTTGTGAAGTAATATAGTCTGATGGGCCTTTGTCGTGTGCGTGATGTCAGAACAGAGCTCTGGCAGTATAAGACATGGCCGCTGTTGTCGTCCCCCTCCTCATCTCTTCACTTCCTCTTGAGGTGCTCCCGAAGGTAGAGATGACGCAATAGGACACGGACGGATCCAGAAGCAGCGATGTTCCATTCCCAGCAGAACCCCATGTGCCCCCACCATCACAGTCCATGTACAGCACCAGCAGCGTTGACCACGAACAACCACTCGTGGAAAGAGATGACGATGGCCCAATCCGACCAGACTCGGGTCCAGAACCAACGAGACACGAAGGGTGAACCAAGACCTTACAGCCGTCAACAGTTTGCCAAGAGTTTAACTCTGCACCTGGCAGAAGTAACGACAAGTCAAATAGCGCACGACGACGCGGTGAAGAAGAAGACCCACGCCTGTACGGAGTGTGACAAGAGTTTCGGTCACATAAGTAATCTGAAGAAACACCAGCGTCTCCACACGGGGGAGAAGCCGTTCGTCTGCAAACTGTGCGACAAGAGATTCAACCAATCGGCCCACTTGAAGACGCACATGCGGCTTCACACCGGCGAGAAGCCGTTCCGCTGCGATCGGTGCGACGCGGGTTTCAGTCAGCTGGGCAACCTGAGGACTCACGAGCTGGTCCACACCGGAGAAAAGCCTCTCTGTTGCGAACGCTGCGACAAGAGTTTCAGTCGGTCGGACACGTTGAGGAGGCACCAGCGTGTGCACGCCGCCAGAGAAAGTAGGCCTTTCGGCGGCTGCAAGCGGCGCGACAAGTGCTTCGGCCAGTCGGCGGCTCACGTGAGCAGACACCAGCGTGTCCACGCCGCCAGTGAAGGACATTTACACTGTGAGGGCCGGCGCGACAAGACTTCCACCGAGTCGGGTAGTCTGAATAGACACCATGAGTGTCTCCACATCGGAGAAAAGCCTCTCAACTCTAAACCGTGGCATGCGTGTTTCAATGATTTGCTCTAAAGACAATGTGGGGAGACAACACACATCCACCCGTAACATCCATCCATCCATCCATCCATCCATCATCCAACCACTTATCCGTCGGGTCACAGGGGGGAAACGGTTTCAGCAGAGAGCTCCAGACTTCCCTTTCCTCAGCCACTTCCTCCTGGGGAATCCCAAGGTGTTCCCACTGGCCAGTGTGGAGATGTAATCCCCCCCATCTGGTTGGTCCTAGGTCTGCCACGGGGTCTCGTGCAACGAGGACCTCCCTAGTGAGACCCTCGGACGGCAACGGTACTATAGATGCCTGTACCCCCTATAAGCTTGCTTCTCACTCTACTCTGAGTCTCTCGGATGCCCGCAACACTCTGAGCTGTAAGGTCAAAACGCGTCCGTTGCGCTGCCGGCATGGGTGAGCAAAATTAAAATATGTGAAAAGGACATTTATTGAGTGCTGGCTGTATTCCTCACTTTTTCTGAAGACACAGCGATGTACCCACACTGGACACTGAAAACTCTTGACATGCGTACGGGTCCATTTGGTTCCATTTGTAAGCTCTCAGAGTTACAGGTCTGCAAGGCAAGGGTACACCTGTTTCCTAAGTCTATCAATCATTTAGCAGGGGACCCCCCTGGAATCCCCCTTCAAGGACCCGCTTTGAGAACCACTGGTCTAAAACACACTACCACAAATGAAAGTATACGGTATAGCCTAATGTCACAAGCTGATTAGCTTCGGTAACCAGGCTTTTTATTTCCGTTCGCAAACCCATTGGGAGCTCATGTGAACCAATATGGTCCACCACCTCGTACTTGCCGGCACCTGCCTCTCTAGACCAGAAATCACACAGCCTGGGGTACAGTAACCTGACTCCGCCAGATGGGGCAGTAGAGAGTACACAGGTTCCCCGGGGAACCTGTGTACTCTCTACTGCCCCATCTGGCGGAGTCAGGTTATGGGCACAGTGGGGCAGGCTGTGAACAGGAGGTGAATGTGCAGCTCTGTCGTTCACTGTTGCTTTAGAGCCCTCATGGTCACATTCAAAGATTTCACACTTTAAATGAATTTCTTTTTTTTCTCCTGTCAATATATAATACTTCACACTCGTGTCGTAATATATCGGGACGGAATCTTCTTTTTGCAGCTCATTTCTCTAAACGATATGATCCTCGGTTACAAAAAGTTTTGGGGTAATTAAATGACAATCAAGGGACATTTCACTTCCTGACTCACAGTTTCCGGTTAAAACCGCTTTCAACTTAAGACGCTCTAACGTTGAAGTCAGCGGCTGGCGAGCTGTGAGTTCCTTTTCGCTGACTAGATGGCAATGACGGCGGTTTAAAATCACACTTGTGTGAAGTGAGTGGTGCCTTTCATCACAATGATGACATCTTATCTGTTGATGTCAACAACATGATGTCCAATCATATGAGCACATTCCGTACTCAAACGGACAGACAGACATACACATGCACAAAGCTGTGCATCCCGCTTCAACAAAAAACATCACTCCCGTGTGAAGTGAGGGGCGCTCTTATTATTATACATCATCATACATCATCTCATGAACAAGTGAATTCATGTGATTGTTTGGTTAAATTTACTTCATATTTGGCGAACATTTGACCTAATTTCTCCTTTCATTGTCGATGGCAAATATGAGACGTGTGGGGACAAGATTTCCGTCATATTTGGCGGACATTTGACCTAATGCAGAAAACGACAACATCGCCTGTGCAAATTGGCCTAGTTACGGTAGGTCGGCATGGCAAAGGTTTGTGCTGTGAGTGATGTCAGACCACAGCGCTGGTCAACATATATATAGCACTACAATGTCCACTCAATCACCTAAATAGACTGTCCAGGCGTGTTAGAAATAAAGCAAATCTAATCAGTAATCGTGATTTCACTTTCAGCCGACTCACTCATACATGTACAAGGTGTGAAATATTGAATAGATAGATAGTACCAGTATCTAAGGAATTGAAGAAAGTGCCAGCATTGAAAACCTTCCATTCCCGACTGACCTTTTGCAGACACGTCCCCGTCGCAGTCCATGGATAGCAGCCGTTTTGACGATGATGAACCGCTGCTCTTGGAAGTAGTCTCCTGTTCTGAATGTACAAACACCTTCACATCACAGGTCTCCCTCCACGAACACATGGAAAGGTTCCACAGCAGCGACCTCTACTGCCAAACGCCAAAGAACGGACGGATTCCCTCAGCGGCCTGCCATAAAATACCCGGTTTAACTCGGCCGGGCGAGGTGAAGACACGCCGACCGACTTTGACGGGAAAGAAAACTCACATCTGTACACAGTGTGACAAGAGCTTTGACCATCTAAGCGCTCTGAAGAATCACAAGCGTGTCCACACGGGAGAAAAACCCTACCACTGTAACCACTGCGACAAGAGTTTCAGCCATTCGAGTACTCTGAGGAGGCACCAGTATGTCCACACCGGGGAAAAACCGTTCCGTTGCGCACCGTGCGACAAGAGTTTCAGTCGCCTGGCTCACCTGGAGACACACCAGCGTCTCCACACCGGCGAGAAACCGTTCCGGTGTCCGCAGTGCGACAAGAGTTTCAACCAGATAAACTCGCTGCAGTCGCACCAGCGCGTGCACACGGGGGAGAAGCCTTTCCGTTGCGTGCGGTGCGACAAGAGCTTCAGTCATCTGTGCTCCCTGGAGAAGCACCAGCGCGTCCACACCGGAGAAAAGCCGTTCTGCTGTAAAGAGTGTGGCAGGGGCTTCAGTCGGATGGATACGTTGAAGGAGCACCACCAGTTGCTCCACGCTGGAGTGAGACCCTTCCACTGCGTACAGTGCGGCAAGAGTTTTGGTCATTTAAGCGCTCTGAAGAATCACCAGCGCCGTCTCCACACGGGAGAAAAACCTCCGCAGGATCACCAGCGGGTCGACACCGTGGAGGAAACTACTCCGGTCAGTGAGTCGTGTCCCGTAACGACGCACCGTCATCACGCTGCGGGGAAACCTCTCCACTCCAAACGGTATGATAAGAATTTCAATAAGTTCGTGGCCATGTTAACTCGTTTGCTGCCAGACTAAAACCCACGAATAATCCCCACCCCCTGCCAGCGAGTTTTTGTCTTGGCTTTTAAAGGGCAAGACCACTTTTTTTAGGTTTGAGTTGTATAGTTATCCTGCCATGATGTAACTCCAAAGGTGGAGATGCTATGGGTGATCTGGCTCTGCATTTCCTCAACAAAATGAAGAAAATTGTTGCAAGAAACAAACAAAAACCAAAAAACATGTTTATATTACTCCTAAACATTTTGCCAAACATCACACACACTCCTATCCTCCTAGACCTGTGCCCAGAAGGGCACTTTTTCTAGTTATTATTATTATTATTATTATTATTATTATTATTATTATTATTATTATTATTATACAGGAATTGCTAAACCTAAGTAAAGCTACATTTATGATATTTGGAAATTGCTAAATAAATATAGAAAATATATAACTGCAAGCAGCGACCTGTTAAGGAATCACAACGTTAAAAGAGAATCACTAAGGAACCGGAATCGTTAGAATTCACAAGGATTTCAACCCTATCCGTGAGTACAGGCTGTCATCTCTTGTCACTGAAGGTTCTGGCAGAACATTTGTATTAATGAAAAAAACAAACATATAAATGTGTGTGTGTGTGTGTGTGTGTACCTTGGGAGGCTGTGGCTCAGGAGGTAGAGCAGGTCGTCCAATGATCCTGTGTGTGTGTGTGTGTGTGTGTGTGTGTGTGTGTGTGTGTGTGTGTGTGTGTGTGTGTGTGTGTGTGTGTGTGTGTGTGTGTGTGTGTGTGTGTGTGTGTGTGTCAGTACCTTGGGAGGCTGTGGCTCAGGAGGTAGAGCAGGTCGTCCAATGATCCCTGGGTCGGCGGTTCGAATCCCGGCTCCTCCTGTCCACATGGGGCAAGACACTGAACCCTACATTGCCTCCAATGAGTCGGTCGGTGTGAGCTCGCCACCATTGGTGTGTGAATGTGGGAAGTGAGGACGCTGGCGTCGACTGTTCGCCGCTTCACCTCCCAATGTATGAATGAATGAACCATTGTAAAGTGCTTTGAGCACTTGGAAAAGCGCTATAAAAATGCAATTCATTGTTACCCAGACTCCAGAGCACTGGAACTGCATTATGATGTTTTCTGTGGCTGTGATGTATTAGGAATATTTGCAATCTATGGATATGGACTATCTTGCCGGTAGAGCTAGGTAGCCTACGCATGTAGGCTAGGTAGGCAAACACAAAACCATGTATATTTTTGTGCTTGTTAAAAGCATAATATTAACATTTAGACATGACATTTAAGCAATCTGAGGGATTTATCAATAAAACCAGTCTACATGAAGAGCCAGGGAGGCTCGAAACGTCATGTCTAAATAGTGAAAACCAATACATTTTGTATTTTTTTTATTTCTTTTGAATTCTGACCTCTGCCCAGCACCTCAAACTTTAGTGAGTGGATGGATGTGCATGCTTTTTACTTTGTTTCTGTATTATGGCCATTAGTTGCCTGGCACACATACGGGATGATATAGTGAGGTGATAAATGTGTGTAGAGACACAAGTTATGCATTCTCTCCACCAGGCCGAAGGTAGGATTTTGTTTTCACCCCTGTCTGTCAGCAGGCTAATTTGGTAAACGGCAAAGCTGATCAGTGAAGGAAGACGGTCACCAAATATTTGTCATGTTTAGTGAATTTATCAGATTTCTTTTAATTTTTAATTTAATTCATGTTGTTTTTTTTGTTTTTTTAATGAATTCATAATCTCAGATCCACTGATCCAATGTCTTGCAAAAACGGAGCCACGTGGAACTCATTTGCATGACAATGATGTCATATTGTTGATCACTGACAGCGATTTATGCTCCACTGAGTGTCTTTCAGTTTTAACTTCTTTTACAAATTTGATATGGTATACAGTTTTTACCTTTATACCATTAGGGGCTTATAGGGTTACCAAATGGGCTATTTGTGACACAACTTGTTAGGCTGGCTGGGGGCTTGAGGGGAGGTTTTTGACCAGAGCTTTTGTTTAGTTTTTTTGCTTTGGTGGCCACCAGAGCCTTGGGTTGGTCCTGGCTCACCTCCGAGAACTCCTCCTTGGACTCCAGACCCTCTGGGCAGCGCAGCCTAAGAAGTTGGTCTCGTAGTTGGGCCGTGTGGCTCTTGAGCGCTGCAGTTCCGCCATCTGCGATCCACTTCTCACACTGGGCCAAGATCTCTGCCTGTTTCAGGTAAAAGTGCTTATGTATCACCTCTTTGAAACACGGGGAGGGATTGCGCATCTGCTCCAGCATGGCCAACTGGACGGTGGCCTGCCGGATATTGGCGTTGTACAGGCGGGACTGTTGGGTGCCGCCGGAGGTGCCACGCATGCCCTCATAACCCGGCTCGTTGAAGTACGGCTCGGGCACCAGGATCAGAGACTGCAGAGACACCAGTACCTGTAGAAGGGTCGATGTCTGTGGGTTCCATCTCTCTTCTGGGCTCCCTTGCCACGTGTTGAGGATACTTAAACATACATATCCGTTATTGTAGAGGTTGGGGTTGAAGCGCACACTTTGTCCCCCCGTGGTTGCCAGGTTGACCATTGGAGGGGAGGTTGGATAATTCTGGGGAAAGTGCACATCAAACTCGAAGCAGCCATGGGCATATGGAGTGTCGGGCGGGCCCGTGATGAGAACCTTCATGACGTCCAACCTCTCATCGTCACATCGGACAAACACGCTGGAGGAAGAGGAGAGAGGCAGAGAGGTGGAGAGAGTGACGGCCTCCTGTGCCAGGCGGCGGGCACGGGCAGCACTGTTTGCATTACTGGTATTGGTCACTTGTGATGACCAATGGTAGTTGACGTGGAAGACCAACTTCCCTTTATCATCCTCTGAGACCATGTCAAAAATGTCAAACTGGAGCTTTTTTGTGGCAGCAACGTACTTCTCCAAGGTGCGTCGGATTGACAGGGATTTGGGCTGGAAAGGCGCCTTATTTGAAGACTCTACCAACTTCTGATTAGCTTGCCGTAAGCCGGTGGTAACGACGCAAACCATCTCGGCTGTTCTCTGGATGTCCGACACCAACAGTGTCAAGTCATCAGGCTCTGCATCCGAACTCTCCGTCTTCGCCACGCCACCGCTCTTGCCTTGGTGGTTTGTGCCAGAATACGTTACATGTTTTAGTTTGTTTGCACTGAGGCAGTTGGTGTACATGTCTATGCAGCTCTTCATCTTGGCCATCAGCATGCTCATGGAGCTCTGTCCCTCAGAGCACTCCTCCTCCTCCTCCCCGGATAGGGGCAGCAGTAGAGGCACCAGGGCCTCGCAGGTAGAGATGGCACGCAGCAGCTCCAGCAACGCCCGATACAGGGGAACATGGAGTGCCATGTCCATCACAGAGTCGTTGCGTAGGTAGTAGGACATGACCGGGATGAGGCAGGACTGGCCGAGGACCACCCGTAGCATCGAGGGCCAGGCCGCGCTGCCACTCTTTGTCCCGTTGCTTCCAGTAGGGCCCTCGCCAACATGGACGGAACCTGTAGAGCCTGCTGGGTTGATGTAGCTGGCCAGCACTTGCAATAGGCAGCTGACATGCTCCTCTTCCAGACGCCGTTTGGTCAGAGTCTGTTCTATATTCCAAACGGGGTCGGTGGACCCGGAGTTGAAGCCCGTTCCCTTGGCCCAGTACAGCGTTTTCTTCTGACTGGTGGTACCTCCAGAGGCGTTGGCCCTCGCATCTGGGAAGTGAGGTGAGTGGTGACTGGCGGTCGAGAGGTGGGACAGGATGAGGTTGATGGCACCGGCCTCGAGGGCCTTGCGGCGCAGCAGAACGCCGTCTGCCGTGGTCAGGGGAGTGCTGCTGAACAGTGCCTGCAGCAGGTGGAATGGTAACATGTTTGTAGTACTAGTACCCGTGCTGGCAAAGGCCTGCAGCATTGACTCGATGGGACTGGCCTCCAGAGACTCGACCATGGCCGTATTCTGGTCCTCAAAGACCGGCTTCATGGGTCTGTCCTTGGTGCAGCTGCTCAGCATGTCACCGTCGGAGGGGCTCGGGTTGGAGTTCTGTTTGACCGTCAGGTCAATGGAATGGTGACCTTGTGGCAGCTTGCGGTTGTACAGGATGGTCAGCAGCTGAGCCAGGGTCAGCTCCACTGGGAGGGGGTGACCTGGAATGAGTTTGTGGTAGAGGTGGACGAGACTGATGGATTTGGCAGTTGGGTCCATACCGGGCGAAGAGGTCATCCGATGACAAACCGATTGCGTCTTCATAACTTGTCCCGGCCGAGGTGTAGATGGGACATGCTTAGACTGGGGCTTTAAACCAGCTGTGGCTGTAGTGCTTGGGTTGTTCGACACCTGGTCTAGGACCTCAGCCAGTGTGGTGGAGATCGGCAGATGGAGGGTGCAGAACTTGTGGCCTGCTCCATACATGGGGTGCTGAATCACATGGCTGATGGCGTTTTTGTCCTCGCATCGTTGTTGATACAGGGGACAAGAGGACTGGACAGAAACCGTGACTTTCTCCTCGACCAACATGAGCTGCGTAAAAAGCTGGCAGACGCCAGAGAAGTTTCCAGACTTGGGCACATTCCCTGGCTGGGATGCCGGTTGGTAGAGCTCACACATCATCTGTGCCATAAGCCGCTTGTTGGAGGGGTGGCAGGAGATGCACTGCAGGAAGAAAGCCACCGCGGCGTTCTCCAGAGTGGTGAGACCACCAGCCAGGTCTGACGACGCCAGTGAGTCGCAGGACGAAGGTTGAGTCTTCATTGATTGAGCACTGTCCGCACAGGCACTGGCTGTGTTGGCATGTGGGCTGGCACTGGAATGGCACAACAGGCAGAGCAAGGCCGACCACAGCGGGCTGACCTGCGATCCACCGAACCAATCTTTCACGACGTGGCTGTTCCCCACTTCTGTCAGGAAGCACAGCATCGGAACGGCCAGCTTTTCCGGCAGAAGTGGTTGGCTGGGTGTCTGGAATGTGGCACCTGTGGGCAGAGGCAGTTTGGCATTGGCTAGGAGGCCACAGCAAAGCTGGTACAAGCTCCGGACCAGCAGCAAGGGGAAGCCAGAGTCTAATAGCTGATTAATGGCTCCCGGGGACTGTGAAGCAGCCGCTAGTGTTGCCAGCTGTGACTGTGACAAATTGATCAGCAGCCCTTCATGCTCGCCGTCAGGTTGCACCCTCTGCCTTGCATGCTCGGCATCTTGCTTCTTTGTGCGGCGGCGGCGGCGTGGTAGCTGGAAATCGCCGGACGCCATCCCAATGTCCATCCTGGACATGAGCAGGGATAAGTAGCTTGGGTCGATGTGGCACATGGAACACAGCAGGCTGTCCACAGCCTTTTTCATTGCCACGTTGCAGGGCGGAGACACAGACCAGTTGTACAGCAGCTCAAAGAGCTCTCGGTCCAGTAGCGCTGGTAGGTCATAGTCAACGGGCAGCTCATGGCTGTGCCACAAGATAGCTGCAACACATTGGAGGTGAGAGGGTGACGGCTCGAGGACACCATACTCCCCCAACGAGGAAGAGGCGGAAGCCCCGGCCGTTGAGGGAGAATGACCTTGGACGGAGGACGAGCCCCTGCTCACATCGCGGACCCACTGTAGAAGTGAGTGAATCCTATCTTTGGTTCCGGGGTCCTGGGTTGTGCCGAACTGATAGAGAACGTCCACGGTGGAGCCTGAGGAGTTACCATCGAGTTGTCCAAACAGTAGAGGACTGCCGGAGGTCATCATGCCTGGCGGGGAAAAGTTGTGGAGTCCCTTCGCGGCGTCTGGTCCCGAGGTCATGGGCGTTGCTTTGGGACCGTCGACCGGAGCGGAACGCAGGGGCTTCATGTTAACGGACGCCATGTTGCAAGCTGTGTTGAGTAATGGCCCGTGTGACCACGTTTTTACAAATGAATGAACTGGACACCCATGTCATTGCCCGTTGCCTAGTTACAATGATTTGAATGCAATGGTGGTGATCTCCATCCATAGATGAGCATGTGGTGTGCCAATTTGCAGCGAGAAGACCCCGTACTACTGTGTGACCGTGTGGGTGCCTGCGACGTGCTGTTAACTTGTGCAATGTTGCATGCATCGTGTACCATACTGCACGGCAAGCCAGCTGCCACTGCCTGCCAGGCTGATTTGAATTGAAAACACTGGCGCACAATCATGGATTCCTCGTCGGGCCATTAAGATCAGATCTCCGACGCAAACCATCTCGGCTGTTCTCTGGATGTCCGACACCAACAGTGTCAAGTCATCAGGCTCTGCATCCGAACTCTCCGTCTTTGCCACGCCACCGCCCTTGCCTTGGTGGTTTGTGCCAGAATACGTTACATGTTTTAGTTCGTTTGTTTGTTTGTTTGCACTGAGGCGGTTGGTGTACATGTCTATGCAGCTCTTCATCTTGGCCATCAGCATGCTCATGGAGCTCTGTCCCTCAGAGCACTCCTCCTCCTCCTCCTCCCCGGATAGGGGCAGCAGTAGAGGCACCAGGGCCTCGCAGGTAGAGATGGCACGCAGCAGCTCCAGCAACGCCCGATACAGGGGAACATGGAGTGCCATGTCCATCACAGAGTCGTTGCGTAGGTAGTAGGACATGACCGGGATGAGGCAGGACTGGCCGAGGACCACCCGCAGCATCGAGGGCCAGGCCGCGCTGCCACTCTTTGTCCCGTTGCTTCCAGTAGGGCCCTCGCCAACATGGACGGAACCTGTAGAGCCTGCTGGGTTGATGTAGCTGGCCAGCACTTGCAATAGGCAGCTGACATGCTCCTCTTCCAGACGCCGTTTGGTCAGAATCATGGATTCCTCGTCGGGTCATTAAGATCAGATCTCGGAGCAAATTGGGTCTATAAGAAAATAAAGTCGGAATCGGACCAAATTGTCACAGGTCCACTCATTTTTTGAGGGGCTATATTCAGTAGTGTCAATTTTTGTCTTACACAAACATTAAATTCCCATTGACAATGAATGGAGAATTTACGTCATGTGTCTGATCAAACATAAGAGCGCCCCTCACTTCACACAGCACCACTGCACATTCAGAGCCGCTAGGCCCTCCAACGTCTGGCTTTTACGTTATGTAGGTTTACACTCTATAGGTTTACACTCTATAACATACGACAAATTAGACCCAGGAATCAGCCCAGCTCCTAATCCAGACAACAGTCTTGTCAAAACTTGACTATTGTAACTCCCTCCTTACTGGCCTACCGGCATGTGCCTCTCCAACTGATCCAAAATGCCGCAGCTCGCTTGGTCTTCAACCAGCCAAAATTCTCACATGTCTCCCCCCTTCTCCGCTCCCTCAATTGGCTCCCGGTCGCACAGAAAACAAAACTCTGATGCTGGCATTCAAAGCAACGAATGCACTTCCCATCACAATCAGAACTGCAGCCTCACTCCCAATCTTCCGCCGTAGTCTGAAAACCCACCCACCTCTTCAGACTCCATCATGGCCCGTAGCACCCTAGCCCCTTAGATAGAACGTTATGTAGACTTAGATAGCATGTTATACAGACTTATACAGACTTGCATTTTATGTAGTCATAGCACTTTATAGTATATATCTATATCTATATATATGTATAGTTTATATGTATAGTTTCATTATATCTAGATATTCCACTGTTACGCTCTTAGCTTACGCATGTTTCATGATAACTACTTTTTATTTATGCGATGTATTGCCATGCTTTTTGTTTTTGCTTATTGTAAATCGCTCTGGATTAAGAGTGTCTGCTAAATGCCTAAATTGTAAATTGTATGTGGCAGCCAAGTCAGTGGCTTTTTTAATGTTTGTTTAGAGCACTTTAAACATGACATGTCTATGGACTTTTAATTTGTTGTTTAGTTTGTTTAGATGTGGCTTGACCTTGGTGAGCACGCAGGTGGCGTTTGAAAAGGCTAGTCTTGACAACAGAGCTGCATGATGTTTTTCAAACTTGAAGGTGCTGTCAAGTATTCACGCCAAGGCTTTTGGCACATGTTGGAGTCAGGCCGAATTTAGGCCAAGGAGTGTTTTGCATGCAAAACTAATGCTTGGAATGGATTCAGAATCATGAAAAGCCCCTAGTTTGACATGTCACGATTGTCACATGCTACTTAAAGCATGGTGAAATTTGGGAAATGTTGCCTTATATTGGTTGTCTACACTGTAGACAACCAATATAAGGCAACATTTCCCAAAAAAGTTATGGCCATTTTTGTATACCACACCATACTGTAGACTCTACAGTATGGTGTGGTATACAAAAATGGCCATAACTTTTTTTTCCGCCATGTTTCCGGCAGAGCAGACCTCTCATTCTGTGGACCTTAATGACTAAATAAATGAATAGAAAAAACACAAATAAAAAGTACGGCATGACATCACAGGTCCTGTCCAATTTTGGGCCTGTGGCTCCCCGACTATGGTGTGTACAAAGTTAACTCTGGAGTGGGCGTTGTACTTATATTATGTTTATTGATGCAATATTATTGATATGTATGTCGGTAAATATTTCGACCAAACTGAAGAAAATGTCTTAATGTGTTTACACGACTGTCTCTTTTGGAACCAGCATTGCAAAATGTTCAATCCAATCCAATTCACTTTATTTATAAAGCACATTTTACAACTCAGAGTTTACAAAGTGCTGTACAGAAGAATAAAACTAAATACACTGTAGCTAAACACAGAGAACAGCAGCAAACATATGAAAAATACAAAACGGATACAAAACATGGACCATAGAAACTCAACCGGGATTAAAAGCCAAGGTGTAGAGGTGGGTCTTTAGGTGGGATTTAAAGGTCTCAATGGAGGGGGCCAGTTTGACATTGGGGGGAGCGCATTCCATAATGTGGGGGCTATGATGGAAAAGGCTCTATCCTCTCTGGTTGTGCATAATAACTAATATTTTATAATGTCATGATATAAAGGGTATTTGTGTATGTTGCACTTTGTATATGTACTGTATCTGAAATTAATTAATTAGGTTTTCTTTTATTTATTACCCTTTGGTTTCTCTGGGCTGAGCACTGAATATTGTGGTTTTCAGCTTTTTCTTTGGTGATTCTCTTTTCACTCGCGGCGTAATGTAGCACTGTTTGTAATATTGGAGTTTTGTTTATAAATGACACACTTTAACACACATTTCACAATATCTATACTCTTTTGCTATACTGTACTTGATTGAAGGAGACATTTTTAATAAAACAAATGATTTTACAGTAGCCTACTTGTCTTTTATTTCAGATCAATTTTTTTTTACTAACGGGTAATGTACTGTGCCCATGATCAGGATTATAAACCCAGACAAACAACACAGTCTCAGGGGAAAAAAAGTCACATTTGATCCAGAAGTTAACTCTGGCAAATGGGTTCTAATCTGACTCCACCAGATGGGGGCGGTGTTGATTCACAAGTTCAGACAATGCTGAAACCCCGGCTGAAACCAATGTGATTGTGATTCTCTTCCATCAGGTGAAATGGGTTCCCCACTACAGATTTACCAGTGCAGTGAGTGGACGGTGGACCAGATAATTACCTCATTCTAAAAGTTGTGACCAGTTTACTTTAAATGGGCTTTGTTGTTGCTTTGATATCGGTATATGCAGTGTTGTAGTGGTGCTTTTAGAAGTGGGTGGACGCCCGATAAACTCTCTGACCATGCACAGACAACAAGGTAAGACTTTATGAATGATGCTGGTATGAAATATTGCTCGTTTGACAATGAAAACGCTGTAGTTTTGTCAGTAAAATGGGCTTTGTGTGGGTGTTTAGTCAAGTGTGTGTGAATACACATACAGTGAATGGCAAATCAAGTGGCAAAGTGATCATGAGTGACATAGTCAGTTTAATGTCGTTTAATGCAATCAAATATAACCTTTCTGTTTGGATGTATGGTCTACACAATTAGAGAATGTAGAAGATTTTTTAATTTTTATGTTTGCCTGTTATCTCCTATGGTACCAACATCAATACAGCATGGCAATATGTATATATATTCTTTAGTTGCAGCAGACCTGCTGTTTGTTCAGGTATGTGGTGGTGCATAAACTAAATGCTGTTTTGATTCCAGGGACAGGAAGCAGAGCTTCCCAAGATGACCTGAGAGGTCTGGATGGTTCATCATCACATCTCAAGAGAAGACCAGCAGTGATGCAGGCCGCCATGTTACCAGTGATCAAGTTACACAGAATAGGTATGACCTGTTTTACTACTGTATGCTACTGTAAACATTTAGTCTAATAGGTACTGTTTTAATACTATGTTACTGTAAACATTTAACTATGTTCACTGTTACAATTATTAGCATGTAGATCTGTTCTTTTTGGCAAGCGACAAAGCTGTGTGGTGGATTACTGCACAACACGTTGGATGTCATGTGTACAATTTTTTAACACAAATGTTCTCTTCTGGGGTTCCTACTGTACTAGCACACTGCAGGGTTTCAACTTGGGCGTCCTTGACATGAAAAAGTGGAGGACCAACTCTCCTAAGCTATGGATAAAACTATTGATCACTGGTTATTGGTAGAGTTGTCCCGGTATCAGAAAAGCTGCCGATACTGCCTAAAATGATTTTATCTGTATCAGCTAGTATGTCGGTCTACTCTATCCCGATCCGATACCACATCATTTATCACAACATGATATTTCAGAATAGTAATACATTTTGATTGCTTCAGTTGGTGTTGCACTATTAAATATAAGATGTGTGAAATTAAGACCCAGGATCACATTAGATAATTGACACAGGGGTGAAAAATGGGTTACAAAGTCGTGGGATAAAAATTATAAAAAATAAATTAAAAACAACGTTGGCTCTGAAAGAATATATATTCAAAGATTTGTACTACATTTTCACCATTTTTCTAAAATAGCAGACCTACAAGCTCGTAGCGTGGCACTCTGTGCCGTGCTATGAGCTTGCTATGAAATGTAGATTTTTCAATGGCTAAAGCATAACATAATGCTTAAACCACCAAAAGGGGTTCCCGTTCAGAATGGGTTAACCGCCAGAGTTAAAATCTGCCCTTGCCAAGGATTCAGAGCGTTTCATAGAATATTATCCACCCGCCGATGGCTTTGAAAGACCCAGTTGAGTCTTGTAAAGTCGGGGGGAAAGAACTTTGCCGGCGTATTTTTGAGGGACTCCTATATACAGGTTTAATGTTTGTCTTTAGTTCAATGTTTGTTTAATAAACACCATTGACAATGAAGGGAAAACTTACGTCATTTTGTAACTCATTACGTCATATTGTCTCTTTATTGTTAATAGCATAAATGTTTGTTGGCACCGTTTGTTTTACATCACCATTACATCACCTAATCAACATGAGTTAGACACTTCACATGGGTGTCATACTGATACTTTATATATGACATATAAAGGTAGATGCCCTTTCCGGCTCTGGAGCATATGTGCTCAAGGGAGGGCAAAACTTTCCCGACATTCCTTGCGAAACACCGCGGAAGCATAAGCGTGTGTCACAGAGCTCATGTTTGGGTCTGATAAGTCCTGGAAAAGATGCGCTGTGATTGACCAGTAATCACTTGAGTGGCAGCGTGACGTAACGTGCCTTCCACACTTCTGGCGTACTGCCTCCCCCAGTGTACATTATTGCGCCCCTCTTCCAACACACATCGCTCCAACGAACTGCAGCGGCCAATGAGGCATCTATTTTTTTAAATATCTATGTGACCTTGGGTTTGCACTAGAGTTCAGTACAGTACCTATAACAATAACAGCATAGTTTCACCGCTCAGTTCACACAGGTGTGATTTTATTTTTTATAATCATTAGAACTTCACTTAAACCAATGACGTGTGTTTTCAATTAATCTATCATGGTTAAAATGGAGTTTGAAGTTACAAACATGTTTGAAAGTGAAGTCTAGCACCACGTTACGAATTGCCACGCAGATCAGAGGATAGCATGGGTCCGCCCCAAATGGAGTATTTTTTTTTAGCAAGGTGAAACGCATCCAAAAGCCAGTGGGAAGATGCAAGTTGGAACATCATCTGTGTAGAGCATGTCATTATCTGTGGGAAAGGCAGTAATACGGTGTATATAAAGTCGAAAATGTTCTCTCTGCAACAGAACACACAACGCAGCTCCTCTGTGATTACACTCTCGGGGCGGTGGGAGCCGACTGACAAACATAATTGCTAATCTGAATACCATGGTTATTTTGGCGTTAACTGAGCATCGGGTCTGGTCGAGACCGGACGGTCAGACCGGGTCTAATACATTTTAATTATCCTCGGTTTATTTCGGACCGGGTTCGTTTTTCCTCTGTCCCATTTCAGACATTATTTAGTGCAGGTTCATTCACGTGCATTTATCTAAAACTGAAAACAGGTGGTCATGTCATAATACCTATGTACGGTATGGGTAACCAGACAGTGACCTTGTGGTTAGAGTGTCCACCCTGAAACTGGAAGGTTGGGGGTTCGATCCCTGGCCGGGTCATACCAAAGACTGTAAAAAATGGGACCCAATGCCTCCCTGCTTGGCCCTCAGCATCAATGGGTTGGATTGGGGGTCAAATCAACTAATGATTCCCGAGCGCGGCGCACACTGCAGCTTACCGGTCCAAGAGATGGGTCAAATGCGGAGAACAAATTTCACTGCGGTAATGTGTGTGAGTAACGTGTACGACTTTGACCCAACTTTGACATGACATGACCACCTGTTTTTTGTTTTAGATAAATAAAACCTGTGTGTTTCATTCATACACGGGTCCGTTTCGGTCCGGACCATGTTTATCTACGGGTGAACATTTCACTAACAGCAGATCTACAAGCTCACAATGCTCACACAATTTGAGCTTGTAGATCGGCTATTTTTGACCAAGAGACTTGCCATAGAGGGAAAAAGGAGAGGACCAAGTATAGACTCCTGGGGGACCCTGGTCAACTAAATATATAAAGTTGGGTCTGAACTTGAAGGCAGATTGATGCACGAATCCAGCTCTTATCAGATCTATGTTTTCTACCTCAGATACCTGTCCAGACCAGGACCAACCTAAACCAAGACGCTGCTGTGACCAATGTGGAAGAGGCTTCACTTCAGTTTACAATCTCAAAATTCACCAAAGAATTCACACTGGAGAGAGGCCTTACAGCTGTGATCAATGTGGGACAACATTCACCACGATGTCTACCCTTAAGAGACACAAGAGAATGCACACTGGAGAGAGGCCTTACAGCTGTGACCAATGTGGAACAAAGTTCACCAGAATGTCTACCCTGAAGACACACAAGAGAATGCACACTGGAGAGACGCCTTACAGCTGTGATCAATGTGGGAAAAGCTTCACTGCAATGTCTACCCTGAAGACACATAAGAGAATGCACACTGGAGAGAGGCCTTACAGCTGTGATCAATGTGGGACAACATTCACCACGATGTCTACCCTTAAGAGACACAAGAGAATGCACACTGGAGAGAGGCCTTACAGCTGTGATCAATGTGGTAAAAGCTTCACTCAACTGAAGGACCTTGTGACCCACAAGAGAATTCACAGAGGAGAGAAGCCTTTTGGGTGTGATCAATGTGGGAAAAGCTTCACTGCAATGTCTACCCTGAAGACACATAAGAGAATGCACAGTGGAGAGAGGCCTTACAGCTGTGATCAATGTGGAACAAAGTTCACTGCAATGTCTACCCTGAAGACACATAAGAGAATGCACACTGGAGAGAGGCCTTACATCTGTGATCAATGTGGGAAAAGCTTCACTGCAATGTCTACCCTTAAGAGACACAAGAGAATGCACACTGGAGAGAGGCCTTACAGCTGTGACCAATGTGGGAAAAGCTTCACTGAAATGTCTACCCTGAAGAGACACAAGAGAATGCACACTGGAGAGAGGCCTTACAGCTGTGACCAATGTGGTAAAAGCTTCACGCAACTGAATGACCTTGTGACCCACAAGAGAATTCACAGAGGAGAGAAGCCTTTTGGGTGTGATCAATGTGGGAAAAGCTTCACTGCAATGTCTACCCTGAAGACACATAAGAGAATGCACAGTGGAGAGAGGCCTTACAGCTGTGATCAATGTGGAAGAGGCTTCACTTCAGTTTACAATCTCAAAATTCACCAAAGAATTCACACTGGAGAGAGGCCTTACAGCTGTGATCAATGTGGGACAACATTCACCACGATGTCTACCCTTAAGAGACACAAGAGAATGCACACTGGAGAGAGGCCTTACAGCTGTGACCAATGTGGAACAAAGTTCACCAGAATGTCTACCCTGAAGACACACAAGAGAATGCACACTGGAGAGACGCCTTACAGCTGTGACCAATGTGGGAAAAGCTTCACTGAAATGTCTACCCTGAAGAGACACAAGAGAATGCACACTGGAGAGAGGCCTTACAGCTGTGACCAATGTGGTAAAAGCTTCACGCAACTGAATGACCTTGTGACCCACAAGAGAATTCACAGAGGAGAGAAGCCTTTTGGGTGTGATAAATGTGGAAAGTTATTTACTCAGTATAAAACATTAAAAACTCATCGGTGCATCAATGCTGGAGAGTGAAGCCTTCCTACTTGACCAATCCAAGAATCCGTCTCATTCAAAAGGAGGAACTTGAAGACCACCTTGACTTCAGTATGTTTTTTTCTAATCAGTTTTTTTTTTATCTCGGATCCAAGCTGCCAATATTTCCATTTTCATAGTAATTTGCTTAACTGACCAAATTTAAAAGAACTCTGTTATTTCTACCTTTCTTCCCCCCCCCCCCCTCTCCCCCCACACACACGCACGCGTGCGCACACACACTTGCATTTGAGCTGTAAAGGACAGTCTGAACTCTAAAAAAAAACACACCCATGTGAAGTTGATGGGCGCTCTTATCATTATAGGCCTACATCTCATGAACAACAGAATTTATGTGATTGGTTAGCTGATTTCCTCGTCTACATATGACGTACATTTTCCTTTCATTGTCAATGGCATTTAATGTTCGTGTTGCCACACATATTTACACCATATTTGGTGGACATTTGACCTACTTTCTCCTTTCATTGTCCATGGCAAATATTGAGACGTGTGAGGACAAAAGCTGTATAGAAATAGGATCTCGTGAATCTCAACTCAGGTTTACTGACTTAAGATGGATCCATCAGTTAGTCGGGAGTGATTTGATGCTTGTTGTTATGACACTTTGTATCATTCTTAAAGTGCATTTAGATTTGTGTTGTTCCACTTCCCCCCCCCCCCCCCCCCCCCCCCCCTTGATATTTAAAACTTTAAATACTCTATAAAAGCCTTTAGGGGGACACACTGCAAAGTAGCTTCATTTCACTTCACTTGACCAAAAGTGAAATGAGTGTGGAAAATATTATTTACACAATTTAGTAAATTGTTTCACTCCTCTGACACATGTCTCTCTTTTTTTTTTTTTTTTTTTTTTTTTTTGGTGATCCTTGTTTTTCAAAATAATTCAAAAGACCGTTCACAGTCACTCACAGTTATGAGTGTTGTTTCAGGGGACTGTATAGGTATAGATTCTGTAAGTAAAACTTAGTTTGTGATGTCTCTGAAATGGTGCATCTTGTCAGGTATCAATAGCAGCAAGTGTTTGGTGAGGTTTGTATTTGGTGAGGTTTGTATTAACAGCTATATTTGTTTTGCAAGTTAAAGTGCACATTTCTATTGCCTCGGAATGTACCCACATTTTAAACGGCTTCATGCTGCCCGTTGTACTAAATTTATATGGGCAATATTTTCAGGCAAAGGAGTTTGTTTAGTATTGTCTTGAGCAGTGATGGGTAGTGGGCAATGATGACCAAAATCAAATCCATGAGCATAACTTAATAGGCTGACAAACGCAATTGATCATAAATGTTTGGGAGATGTGACATTTTATCAGGCTTTTTCATGTAGTTGAGGTCTTTCATAGCATTCCCATTAACCCACACACCGTGATTTAGCACTAAACTACACTGAGTGACGCAAGCCATAGGCTAACTGTCTAGTTATTTGCTGCAATGTAAATTCTGATAAAATGTCATGTTTACTGTACATCTGCTTGATTGATCTTTGTCTAACATAATATTGATAGATTGTTGTCTGTGTATCTTGGTCTGTGTATCTTGGCCTTAACTCAGTCCTGAATGATGTCTGTTGATTTGAATAAAGCAAAAGTTAATCTGTTTGTACCAAATGATTTGACTTAAGGTTCCGTATGATCTGACATGAGATGTACGATTAAAAACACTGTTTGCTTACTATTTGCTCTGCATTATTCCAGCATAAGTATGTCATTTTTATTAACTGGGAAGTTGGGAAACACCAGAGGGAGTTCAACAAACCATTTTCAACCCAGATTCAGCACAAACAAGGAACTAAATTATTTTCGCTCCCATGCCACGACAATGTGGAACACCCTACCAACAGCCATTAGGACATGCCGAATGCCTTGACTCCTTCAAAACCGCTCTCAAAAGGCACTTACGGACGGCTGCAATTCGAAACTGGCCCCAGTAAAATCTGAATACCCCGCCCCCCCCCCCCCCCCCCCCGGCCCCTTTCCCCCTTACTGTATGTTTCCTTTCCCATTTTACCTCCTTAGGCCTACATGATTTCCTGTGTTTTATATAGAAGTGTATATTTGTACGTCTCTAAATGAATCTGATGAATTGAAAATTGTGGCCCCTGTTGTAAACAAGTGTAATGCTGTAAGGTAACAGTGAAATGTACCCATTCTGCATACTGTGAAATACTTCAATCAATCACAAACGCACTTCTCCTGGTGATCTCAAACCATTGTATTGCAGAGTCACACAGACTAGAAAAGGTGTAGTTCCCAAAGTGGGGTCTGGGGTGATAGATAAATTCTGACATATAGATAAATTCTGACATGTTGTTTACACGTCATGTCAAGTTGGCCATTCCATCATATTCTGTTGCTCAACACATATAGAACTTGGGCCCAGACCGTGTTCCATGTAGGCCCAGACCGTGTTCCATATAGGTCATATTTGGTCATCTTGCCCTTTTATCATCATTTTACTCTTAGCCTACTGCCTGTTTACTCCGGGTTGTTCTCCTTATCCTATTTATGTCATGTCACCATCCACGTGCCTAATCATCTCAGCCCTATATTATCCTTTATATTATTTTATCATACTTATATTATGGATTTCCTGAGGCCACATTCAGATTTAATATCATATATCTTGTTGACTCCTTATTCGGTCTCCATACTGTCTGTCCCCAGGCAAGTAAACTTGCCATAATGAGAGGCCTATTTTGATTTGAGACATGTATTTGACCTTGGTGCCTAGTGAGAAAGTAGATAGGAGTATTTCTCTCTGTCGAAAGAGTTCACAGCTAGCAGGGAAAGAATGTTATCTTCAGGTTGCCATAGCAACGCCAGCCTCTGTGCTTTCCCGGTCTATGGCCCTCAATGACGGAACCAAGGAAGATGTCACGATACCAGTCTCATCATCCATGTGCTGGTCCAATGAGCGCTCGACAACCAGCGCCACCGTGGGATATTGCGGAAATGAACTATCTCAAGCCAATGAACATTTTATCAACAACTGACGTCAGATGCACTATTAATGCCAGTAACATACTGTGAAGAGGAGTTCAGTTCAGGTTCAGTTCGGATCCATATTGGAACAATTGAATACTCTAAATTATAGTGATGTATTGTACTATTATTATTATTATCTGAACCATGTAGCACATTCTCTATGTAAATTGACTTTATTACCTACTAAAAATTACAGTTAAAACCTTAAACTTCCTCAGAACTTTATTTCGTCTGTCTCCAATTCGTTTTTAAGGTATCCTTCTATTTTTTATGGTACCGTGCAGCTGTCATTCAAGATTTAAAGGGCTATCCACTCATTTGTAAGGTAAATACAGCACGGTATTTGGTCTCCCTGCTGGGTTATTGAAGGTATATATATATATTTACAGTCCTTTCTAATTAGCATTACAGAATAGATATCATTTATTTTGATCCATTAGATGGCCTTTCTCGCCATCTTTCCAACAAATTGATCCTTGGGGTCGCCGGAATTTTATTTCCATCATGGGGACCCCCAGGGGTCCTTGAGAGAGTTCCAGGGGGTCCCCAGCTAAATGATAGTTTGGAACCAAATTAACCCTTAGCCTATGGGTCTGTAACTCAGAGTGTACAAAAGGAACCAAAACCAAATGGAACCGTTTGGTTCCATTTGTACACTCAGAGTTACATATGTTAAATTTACTTTGATTTTACAATATTAATTGGGGGTCCCAGAGATAGAAAAGCCATTAAATGGGGGTCTGTAGACCAATTCATGTCAAACTGGGGGTCCTTGAAATTAAACGGGTTGAGAATCACTGCTAGAGCTGTAAAAATTTTCTCTTGTGGGGGGTCCCTGGCATATATTTACAAATGGGGGGGTCCGCAGACTTTTAATTTGTCGTTTAGTTTGTTTAGACGTGGCTTGACCTTGGTGAGCACGTAGGTGGCGTTTGAAAAAGCTAGTCTTGACAACAGAGCTGCATGATGTTTTTCAAACTTGAAGGTGCTGTCAAGTATTCACGCCAAGGCTTTTGGCACATGTTGGAGTTGAATTTAGGCCAAGGAGTGTTTTGCATGCAAAACTAATGCTTGGAATGGATTCAGAATCATGAAAAGCCCCTAGTTTGACATGTCACGATTGTCACATGCTACTTAAAGCATGGTGAAATTTGGGAAATGTTGCCTTATATTGGTTGTCTACACTGTAGACAACCAATATAAGGCAACATTTCCCAAAAAAGTTATGGCCATTTTTGTATACCACACCATACTGTAGACTCTACAGTATGGTGTGGTATACAAAAATGGCCATAACTTCTTTTTCCGCCATGTTTCCGGCAGAGCAGACCTCTCATTCTGTGGACCTTAATGACTAAATAAATGAATAGAAAAAACACGAATAAAAAGTACGGCATGACATCACAGGTCCTGTCCAATTTTGGGCCTGTGGCTCCCCGACTATGGTGTGTACAAAGTTAACTCTGGAGTGGGCGTTTGTACTTATATTATGTTTATTGATGCAATATTATTGATATGTATGTCGGTAAATATTTCGACCAAACTGAAGAAAATGTCTTAATGTGTTTACACGACTGTCTCTTTTGGAACCAGCATTGCAAAATGTTCAATCCAATCCAATTCACTTTATTTATAAAGCACATTTTACAACTCAGAGTTTACAAAGTGCTGTACAGAAGAATAAAACTAAATACACTGTAGCTAAACACAGAGAACAGCAGCAAACATATGAAAAATACAAAACGGATACAAAACATGGACCATAGAAACTCAACCGGGATTAAAAGCCAAGGTGTAGAGGTGGGTCTTTAGGTGGGATTTAAAGGTCTCAATGGAGGGGGCCAGTTTGACATTGGGGGGAGCGCATTCCATAATGTGGGGGCTATGATGGAAAAGGCTCTATCCTCTCTGGTTGTGCATAATAACTAATATTTTATAATGTCATGATATAAAGGGTATTTGTGTATGTTGCACTTTGTATATGTACTGTATCTGAAATTAATTAATTAGGTTTTCTTTTATTTATTACCCTTTGGTTTCTCTGGGCTGAGCACTGAATATTGTGGTTTTCAGCTTTTTCTTTGGTGATTCTCTTTTCACTCGCGGCGTAATGTAGCACTGTTTGTAATATTGGAGTTTTGTTTATAAATGACACACTTTAACACACATTTCACAATATCTATACTCTTTTGCTATACTGTACTTGATTGAAGGAGACATTTTTAATAAAACAAATGATTTTACAGTAGCCTACTTGTCTTTTATTTCAGATCAATTTTTTTTTACTAACGGGTAATGTACTGTGCCCATGATCAGGATTATAAACCCAGACAAACAACACAGTCTCAGGGGAAAAAAAGTCACATTTGATCCAGAAGTTAACTCTGGCAAATGGGTTCTAATCTGACTCCACCAGATGGGGGCGGTGTTGATTCACAAGTTCAGACAATGCTGAAACCCCGGCTGAAACCAATGTGATTGTGATTCTCTTCCATCAGGTGAAATGGGTTCCCCACTACAGATTTACCAGTGCAGTGAGTGGACGGTGGACCAGATAATTACCTCATTCTAAAAGTTGTGACCAGTTTACTTTAAATGGGCTTTGTTGTTGCTTTGATATCGGTATATGCAGTGTTGTAGTGGTGCTTTTAGAAGTGGGTGGACGCCCGATAAACTCTCTGACCATGCACAGACAACAAGGTAAGACTTTATGAATGATGCTGGTATGAAATATTGCTCGTTTGACAATGAAAACGCTGTAGTTTTGTCAGTAAAATGGGCTTTGTGTGGGTGTTTAGTCAAGTGTGTGTGAATGTGAATACACATACAGTGAATGGCAAATCAAGTGGCAAAGTGATCATGAGTGACATAGTCAGTTTAATGTCGTTTAATGCAATCAAATATAACCTTTCTGTTTGGATGTATGGTCTACACAATTAGAGAATGTAGAAGATTTTTTAATTTTTATGTTTGCCTGTTATCTCCTATGGTACCAACATCAATACAGCATGGCAATATGTATATATATTCTTTAGTTGCAGCAGACCTGCTGTTTGTTCAGGTATGTGGTGGTGCATAAACTAAATGCTGTTTTGATTCCAGGGACAGGAAGCAGAGCTTCCCAAGATGACCTGAGAGGTCTGGATGGTTCATCATCACATCTCAAGAGAAGACCAGCAGTGATGCAGGCCGCCATGTTACCAGTGATCAAGTTACACAGAATAGGTATGACCTGTTTTACTACTGTATGCTACTGTAAACATTTAGTCTAATAGGTACTGTTTTAATACTATGTTACTGTAAACATTTAACTATGTTCACTGTTACAATTATTAGCATGTAGATCTGTTCTTTTTGGCAAGCGACAAAGCTGTGTGGTGGATTACTGCACAACACGTTGGATGTCATGTGTACAATTTTTTAACACAAATGTTCTCTTCTGGGGTTCCTACTGTACTAGCACACTGCAGGGTTTCAACTTGGGCGTCCTTGACATGAAAAAGTGGAGGACCAACTCTCCTAAGCTATGGATAAAACTATTGATCACTGGTTATTGGTAGAGTTGTCCCGGTATCAGAAAAGCTGCCGATACTGCCTAAAATGATTTTATCTGTATCAGCTAGTATGTCGGTCTACTCTATCCCGATCCGATACCACATCATTTATCACAACATGATATTTCAGAATAGTAATACATTTTGATTGCTTCAGTTGGTGTTGCACTATTAAATATAAGATGTGTGAAATTAAGACCCAGGATCACATTAGATAATTGACACAGGGGTGAAAAATGGGTTACAAAGTCGTGGGATAAAAATTATAAAAAATAAATTAAAAACAACGTTGGCTCTGAAAGAATATATATTCAAAGATTTGTACTACATTTTCACCATTTTTCTAAAATAGCAGACCTACAAGCTCGTAGCGTGGCACTCTGTGCCGTGCTATGAGCTTGCTATGAAATGTAGATTTTTCAATGGCTAAAGCATAACATAATGCTTAAACCACCAAAAGGGGTTCCCGTTCAGAATGGGTTAACCGCCAGAGTTAAAATCTGCCCTTGCCAAGGATTCAGAGCGTTTCATAGAATATTATCCACCCGCCGATGGCTTTGAAAGACCCAGTTGAGTCTTGTAAAGTCGGGGGGAAAGAACTTTGCCGGCGTATTTTTGAGGGACTCCTATATACAGGTTTAATGTTTGTCTTTAGTTCAATGTTTGTTTAATAAACACCATTGACAATGAAGGGAAAACTTACGTCATTTTGTAACTCATTACGTCATATTGTCTCTTTATTGTTAATAGCATAAATGTTTGTTGGCACCGTTTGTTTTACATCACCATTACATCACCTAATCAACATGAGTTAGACACTTCACATGGGTGTCATACTGATACTTTATATATGACATATAAAGGTAGATGCCCTTTCCGGCTCTGGAGCATATGTGCTCAAGGGAGGGCAAAACTTTCCCGACATTCCTTGCGAAACACCGCGGAAGCATAAGCGTGTGTCACAGAGCTCATGTTTGGGTCTGATAAGTCCTGGAAAAGATGCGCTGTGATTGACCAGTAATCACTTGAGTGGCAGCGTGACGTAACGTGCCTTCCACACTTCTGGCGTACTGCCTCCCCCAGTGTACATTATTGCGCCCCTCTTCCAACACACATCGCTCCAACGAACTGCAGCGGCCAATGAGGCATCTATTTTTTTAAATATCTATGTGACCTTGGGTTTGCACTAGAGTTCAGTACAGTACCTATAACAATAACAGCATAGTTTCACCGCTCAGTTCACACAGGTGTGATTTTATTTTTTATAATCATTAGAACTTCACTTAAACCAATGACGTGTGTTTTCAATTAATCTATCATGGTTAAAATGGAGTTTGAAGTTACAAACATGTTTGAAAGTGAAGTCTAGCACCACGTTACGAATTGCCACGCAGATCAGAGGATAGCATGGGTCCGCCCCAAATGGAGTATTTTTTTTTAGCAAGGTGAAACGCATCCAAAAGCCAGTGGGAAGATGCAAGTTGGAACATCATCTGTGTAGAGCATGTCATTATCTGTGGGAAAGGCAGTAATACGGTGTATATAAAGTCGAAAATGTTCTCTCTGCAACAGAACACACAACGCAGCTCCTCTGTGATTACACTCTCGGGGCGGTGGGAGCCGACTGACAAACATAATTGCTAATCTGAATACCATGGTTATTTTGGCGTTAACTGAGCATCGGGTCTGGTCGAGACCGGACGGTCAGACCGGGTCTAATACATTTTAATTATCCTCGGTTTATTTCGGACCGGGTTCGTTTTTCCTCTGTCCCATTTCAGACATTATTTAGTGCAGGTTCATTCACGTGCATTTATCTAAAACTGAAAACAGGTGGTCATGTCATAATACCTATGTACGGTATGGGTAACCAGACAGTGACCTTGTGGTTAGAGTGTCCACCCTGAAACTGGAAGGTTGGGGGTTCGATCCCTGGCCGGGTCATACCAAAGACTGTAAAAAATGGGACCCAATGCCTCCCTGCTTGGCCCTCAGCATCAATGGGTTGGATTGGGGGTCAAATCAACTAATGATTCCCGAGCGCGGCGCACACTGCAGCTTACCGGTCCAAGAGATGGGTCAAATGCGGAGAACAAATTTCACTGCGGTAATGTGTGTGAGTAACGTGTACGACTTTGACCCAACTTTGACATGACATGACCACCTGTTTTTTGTTTTAGATAAATAAAACCTGTGTGTTTCATTCATACACGGGTCCGTTTCGGTCCGGACCATGTTTATCTACGGGTGAACATTTCACTAACAGCAGATCTACAAGCTCACAATGCTCACACAATTTGAGCTTGTAGATCGGCTATTTTTGACCAAGAGACTTGCCATAGAGGGAAAAAGGAGAGGACCAAGTATAGACTCCTGGGGGACCCTGGTCAACTAAATATATAAAGTTGGGTCTGAACTTGAAGGCAGATTGATGCACGAATCCAGCTCTTATCAGATCTATGTTTTCTACCTCAGATACCTGTCCAGACCAGGACCAACCTAAACCAAGACGCTGCTGTGACCAATGTGGAAGAGGCTTCACTTCAGTTTACAATCTCAAAATTCACCAAAGAATTCACACTGGAGAGAGGCCTTACAGCTGTGATCAATGTGGGACAACATTCACCACGATGTCTACCCTTAAGAGACACAAGAGAATGCACACTGGAGAGAGGCCTTACAGCTGTGACCAATGTGGAACAAAGTTCACCAGAATGTCTACCCTGAAGACACACAAGAGAATGCACACTGGAGAGACGCCTTACAGCTGTGATCAATGTGGGAAAAGCTTCACTGCAATGTCTACCCTGAAGACACATAAGAGAATGCACACTGGAGAGAGGCCTTACAGCTGTGATCAATGTGGGACAACATTCACCACGATGTCTACCCTTAAGAGACACAAGAGAATGCACACTGGAGAGAGGCCTTACAGCTGTGATCAATGTGGTAAAAGCTTCACTCAACTGAATGACCTTGTGACCCACAAGAGAATTCACAGAGGAGAGAAGCCTTTTGGGTGTGATCAATGTGGGAAAAGCTTCACTGCAATGTCTACCCTGAAGACACATAAGAGAATGCACAGTGGAGAGAGGCCTTACAGCTGTGATCAATGTGGAACAAAGTTCACTGCAATGTCTACCCTGAAGACACATAAGAGAATGCACACTGGAGAGAGGCCTTACATCTGTGATCAATGTGGGAAAAGCTTCACTGCAATGTCTACCCTGAAGACACATAAGAGAATGCACACTGGAGAGAGGCCTTACATCTGTGACCAATGTGGGAAAAGCTTCACTGAAATGTATACCCTGAAGAGACACAAGAGAATGCACACTGGAGAGAGGCCTTACAGCTGTGACCAATGTGGTAAAAGCTTCACGCAACTGAATGACCTTGTGACCCACAAGAGAATTCACAGAGGAGAGAAGCCTTTTGGGTGTGATCAATGTGGGAAAAGCTTCACTGCAATGTCTACCCTGAAGACACATAAGAGAATGCACAGTGGAGAGAGGCCTTACAGCTGTGATCAATGTGGAAGAGGCTTCACTTCAGTTTACAATCTCAAAATTCACCAAAGAATTCACACTGGAGAGAGGCCTTACAGCTGTGATCAATGTGGGACAACATTCACCACGATGTCTACCCTTAAGAGACACAAGAGAATGCACACTGGAGAGAGGCCTTACAGCTGTGACCAATGTGGAACAAAGTTCACCAGAATGTCTACCCTGAAGACACACAAGAGAATGCACACTGGAGAGACGCCTTACAGCTGTGACCAATGTGGGAAAAGCTTCACTGAAATGTCTACCCTGAAGAGACACAAGAGAATGCACACTGGAGAGAGGCCTTACAGCTGTGACCAATGTGGTAAAAGCTTCACGCAACTGAATGACCTTGTGACCCACAAGAGAATTCACAGAGGAGAGAAGCCTTTTGGGTGTGATAAATGTGGAAAGTTATTTACTCAGTATAAAACATTAAAAACTCATCGGTGCATCAATGCTGGAGAGTGAAGCCTTCCTACTTGACCAATCCAAGAATCCGTCTCATTCAAAAGGAGGAACTTGAAGACCACCTTGACTTCAGTATGTTTTTTTTCTAATCAGTTTTTTTTTTATCTCGGATCCAAGCTGCCAATATTTCCATTTTCATAGTAATTTGCTTAACTGACCAAATTTAAAAGAACTCTGTTATTTCTACCTTTCTTCCCCCCCCCCCCCCCCCCCTCTCCCCCCACACACACGCACGCGTGCGCACACACACTTGCATTTGAGCTGTAAAGGACAGTCTGAACTCTAAAAAAAACCACACCCATGTGAAGTTGATGGGCGCTCTTATCATTATAGGCCTACATCTCATGAACAACAGAATTTATGTGATTGGTTAGCTGATTTCCTCGTCTACATATGACGTACATTTTCCTTTCATTGTCAATGGCATTTAATGTTCGTGTTGCCACACATATTTACACCATATTTGGTGGACATTTGACCTACTTTCTCCTTTCATTGTCCATGGCAAATATTGAGACGTGTGAGGACAAAAGCTGTATAGAAATAGGATCTCGTGAATCTCAACTCAGGTTTACTGACTTAAGATGGATCCATCAGTTAGTCGGGAGTGATTTGATGCTTGTTGTTATGACACTTTGTATCATTCTTAAAGTGCATTTAGATTTGTGTTGTTCCACTTCCCCCCCCCCCCCCCCCCCCCCCCCCCCCTTGATATTTAAAACTTTAAATACTCTATAAAAGCCTTTAGGGGGACACACTGCAAAGTAGCTTCATTTCACTTCACTTGACCAAAAGTGAAATGAGTGTGGAAAATATTATTTACACAATTTAGTAAATTGTTTCACTCCTCTGACACATGTCTCTCTTTTTTTTTTTTTTGGTGATCCTTGTTTTTCAAAATAATTCAAAAGACCGTTCACAGTCACTCACAGTTATGAGTGTTGTTTCAGGGGACTGTATAGGTATAGATTCTGTAAGTAAAACTTAGTTTGTGATGTCTCTGAAATGGTGCATCTTGTCAGGTATCAATAGCAGCAAGTGTTTGGTGAGGTTTGTATTTGGTGAGGTTTGTATTAACAGCTATATTTGTTTTGCAAGTTAAAGTGCACATTTCTATTGCCTCGGAATGTACCCACATTTTAAACGGCTTCATGCTGCCCGTTGTACTAAATTTATATGGGCAATATTTTCAGGCAAAGGAGTTTGTTTAGTATTGTCTTGAGCAGTGATGGGTAGTGGGCAATGATGACCAAAATCAAATCCATGAGCATAACTTAATAGGCTGACAAACGCAATTGATCATAAATGTTTGGGAGATGTGACATTTTATCAGGCTTTTTCATGTAGTTGAGGTCTTTCATAGCATTCCCATTAACCCACACACCGTGATTTAGCACTAAACTACACTGAGTGACGCAAGCCATAGGCTAACTGTCTAGTTATTTGCTGCAATGTAAATTCTGATAAAATGTCATGTTTACTGTACATCTGCTTGATTGATCTTTGTCTAACATAATATTGATAGATTGTTGTCTGTGTATCTTGGTCTGTGTATCTTGGCCTTAACTCAGTCCTGAATGATGTCTGTTGATTTGAATAAAGCAAAAGTTAATCTGTTTGTACCAAATGATTTGACTTAAGGTTCCGTATGATCTGACATGAGATGTACGATTAAAAACACTGTTTGCTTACTATTTGCTCTGCATTATTCCAGCATAAGTATGTCATTTTTATTAACTGGGAAGTTGGGAAACACCAGAGGGAGTTCAACAAACCATTTTCAACCCAGATTCAGCACAAACAAGGAACTAAATTATTTTCGCTCCCATGCCACGACAATGTGGAACACCCTACCAACAGCCATTAGGACATGCCGAATGCCTTGACTCCTTCAAAACCGCTCTCAAAAGGCACTTACGGACGGCTGCAATTCGAAACTGGCCCCAGTAAAATCTGAATACCCCCCCCCCCCCCCCCCCCGGCCCCTTTCCCCCTTACTGTATGTTTCCTTTCCCATTTTACCTCCTTAGGCCTACATGATTTCCTGTGTTTTATATAGAAGTGTATATTTGTACGTCTCTAAATGAATCTGATGAATTGAAAATGGTGGCCCCTGTTGTAAACAAGTGTAATGCTGTAAGGTAACAGTGAAATGTACCCATTCTGCATACTGTGAAATACTTCAATCAATCACAAACGCACTTCTCCTGGTGATCTCAAACCATTGTATTGCAGAGTCACACAGACTAGAAAAGGTGTAGTTCCCAAAGTGGGGTCTGGGGTGATAGATAAATTCTGACATATAGATAAATTCTGACATGTTGTTTACACGTCATGTCAAGTTGGCCATTCCATCATATTCTGTTGCTCAACACATATAGAACTTGGGCCCAGACCGTGTTCCATGTAGGCCCAGACCGTGTTCCATATAGGTCATATTTGGTCATCTTGCCCTTTTATCATCATTTTACTCTTAGCCTACTGCCTGTTTACTCCGGGTTGTTCTCCTTATCCTATTTATGTCATGTCACCATCCACGTGCCTAATCATCTCAGCCCTATATTATCCTTTATATTATTTTATCATACTTATATTATGGATTTCCTGAGGCCACATTCAGATTTAATATCATATATCTTGTTGACTCCTTATTCGGTCTCCATACTGTCTGTCCCCAGGCAAGTAAACTTGCCATAATGAGAGGCCTATTTTGATTTGAGACATGTATTTGACCTTGGTGCCTAGTGAGAAAGTAGATAGGAGTATTTCTCTCTGTCGAAAGAGTTCACAGCTAGCAGGGAAAGAATGTTATCTTCAGGTTGCCATAGCAACGCCAGCCTCTGTGCTTTCCCGGTCTATGGCCCTCAATGACGGAACCAAGGAAGATGTCACGATACCAGTCTCATCATCCATGTGCTGGTCCAATGAGCGCTCGACAACCAGCGCCACCGTGGGATATTGCGGAAATGAACTATCTCAAGCCAATGAACATTTTATCAACAACTGACGTCAGATGCACTATTAATGCCAGTAACATACTGTGAAGAGGAGTTCAGTTCAGGTTCAGTTCGGATCCATATTGGAACAATTGAATACTCTAAATTATAGTGATGTATTGTACTATTATTATTATTATCTGAACCATGTAGCACATTCTCTATGTAAATTGACTTTATTACCTACTAAAAATTACAGTTAAAACCTTAAACTTCCTCAGAACTTTATTTCGTCTGTCTCCAATTCGTTTTTAAGGTATCCTTCTATTTTTTATGGTACCGTGCAGCTGTCATTCAAGATTTAAAGGGCTATCCACTCATTTGTAAGGTAAATACAGCACGGTATTTGGTCTCCCTGCTGGGTTATTGAAGGTATATATATATATTTACAGTCCTTTCTAATTAGCATTACAGAATAGATATCATTTATTTTGATCCATTAGATGGCCTTTCTCGCCATCTTTCCAACAAATTGATCCTTGGGGTCGCCGGAATTTTATTTCCATCATGGGGACCCCCAGGGGTCCTTGAGAGAGTTCCAGGGGGTCCCCAGCTAAATGATAGTTTGGAACCAAATTAACCCTTAGCCTATGGGTCTGTAACTCAGAGTGTACAAAAGGAACCAAAACCAAATGGAACCGTTTGGTTCCATTTGTACACTCAGAGTTACATATGTTAAATTTACTTTGATTTTACAATATTAATTGGGGGTCCCAGAGATAGAAAAGCCATTAAATGGGGGTCTGTAGACCAATTCATGTCAAACTGGGGGTCCTTGAAATTAAACGGGTTGAGAATCACTGCTAGAGCTGTAAAAAATTTCTCTTGTGGGGGGTCCCTGGCATATATTTACAAATGGGGGGGTCCGCAGACTTTTAATTTGTCGTTTAGTTTGTTTAGACGTGGCTTGACCTTGGTGAGCACGTAGGTGGCGTTTGAAAAAGCTAGTCTTGACAACAGAGCTGCATGATGTTTTTCAAACTTGAAGGTGCTGTCAAGTATTCACGCCAAGGCTTTTGGCACATGTTGGAGTTGAATTTAGGCCAAGGAGTGTTTTGCATGCAAAACTAATGCTTGGAATGGATTCAGAATCATGAAAAGCCCCTAGTTTGACATGTCACGATTGTCACATGCTACTTAAAGCATGGTGAAATTTGGGAGATGTTGCCTTATATTGGTTGTCTACACTGTAGACAACCAATATAAGGCAACATTTCCCAAAAACGTTATGGCCATTTTTGTATACCACACCATACTGTAGACTCTACAGTATGGTGTGGTATACAAAAATGGCCATAACTTCTTTTTCCGCCATGTTTCCGGCAGAGCAGACCTCTCATTCTGTGGACCTTAATGACTAAATAAATGAATAGAAAAAACACAAATAAAAGGTACGGCATGACATCACAGGTCCTGTCCAATTTTGGGCCTGTGGCTCCCCGACTATGGTGTGTACAAAGTTAACTCTGGAGTGGGCGTTTGTACTTATATTATGTTTATTGATGCAATATTATTGATATGTATGTCGGTAAATATTTCGACCAAACTGAAGAAAATGTCTTAATGTGTTTACTCGACTGTCTCCTTTGGAACCAGCATTGCAAAATGTTCAATCCAATCCAATTCACTTTATTTATAAAGCACATTTTACAACTCAGAGTTTACAAAGTGCTGTACAGAAGAATAAAACTAAATACACTGTAGCTAAACACAGATAACAGCAGCAAACACATGAAAAATACAAAACGGATACAAAACATGGACCATAGAAACTCAACCAGGGTTAAAAGCCAAGGTGTAGAGGTGGGTCTTTAGGTGGGATTTAAAGGTCTCAATGGAGGGGGCCAGTTTGACATTGGGGGGAGCGCATTCCATAATGTGGGGGCTATGATGGAAAAGGCTCTATCCCCTCTGGTTGTGCATAATAACTAATATTTTATAATGTCATGATATAAAGGGTATTTGTGTATGTTGCACTTTGTATATGTACTGTATCTGAACGGAATGAAATAGGTTTTCTTTTATTTATTACCCATTGGTTTCTCTGGGCTGAGCACTGAATATTGTGGTTTTCAGCTTTTTCTTTGGTGATTCTCTTTTCACTCGCGGCGTAATGTAGCACTGTTTGTAATATTGGAGTTTTGTTTATAAATGACACACTTTAACACACATTTCACTATCTATACTCTTTTGCTACTGTACTTGATTGAAGGAGACATTTTTAATAAAACAAATGATTTTACAGTATCCTACTTGTCTTTTATTTCAGATCAACTCATGACTATTTTTTTAGGTAGGCCTAATGTACTGTGCCCATTGATCAGGATTATAAACCCAGACAAACAACACAGTCTCAGGGGAAACTAGAAAAAGTGCCCTTCTGGGCACAGGTCTCCACCAGGAGGATAGGAGTGTGTTTGTGATCTTTGGCAAAATGTTTAGGAGCATTATAAACGTGTGTGTGTGTGTGACGCGGCTTGGCCTGTTGTAGCGATGTGGTCTCGTAAATATAGTCCATATGGCCATAATGCTATATTCTGCCAATAACTACACTATACATTAATAGGTCACTGTTTATTTGGGTCTCTGTGTTAATTTGATGCAGGTTAGTGGAGACTCATTGTCTGGTCAGAATAGTTTGGTCTCTTGAGAAGCAAACACACAGAAGTTCTCATGAAGTACCCTGGGGTTAAGCCTTTGTTCTATACTGCTTGGTCACAGGTGTGAATCAAAACACACAGCTGTCTGCTAACCAAATGGCTATGTAAATCTTCACTCCACCCTTCCTGTATTCTAAGTGTATATTTGGTCTCATGTTTTCAGTGTAAAGTTCATCAGTGTTAGCTGGCCGCGGTGGTCAGTCATATGGGGCCCTGGGCTCCATGCTCAGGGTCTAAGGGGAAGCTCTGTTCTCTTTGTATTTGTACTTCTGAATAAATACTACTCTGGGACCTCAGTTCACCTTTCTCTGCCTGCGTTTCTCCGATCCGATCTGATGCTTTGACGAGGTTTTTTTTAATACTCTACAGTTTGCGTTAGCCTAGTTCATCTCTCTAGAGTTTACTACGGTTTAGTGAGTTTTAGGGTGTGAAAATACACCACAGCGCCACCATGAGGCTGATTTGAAAACTGTCAAGTGGCATTTCTTCCAAAGCCTAGTGGGAATATGCATGCACAGTTTCACCACAATCGGACGCTGCGTTGAGTAGTTGTGGCGATATGTACAAAACGGGTACTAAGCGGGCTACTCCTGAAAAGTTCAGAAGCCAATCGTAGCCAATGAGGGTGGATTATGAGAAATCAAACAAACCCGTCTTGATCACATGACTATGAAGAGCATGTGTACCGATTTGCGTGAAATTTGGCTAAAATCTGAAGGAGTAATATCAGAAAATGTGTTTTACATTATGTCGGCCTCCTGGTGGCGCTATAAAGAGCAGATGTGAAATATTCCAGGCAAAGGTTTTTCCTTGGCCTCTAGGGAGTTGGCATACAAAGTTATCCACAGATCCGTGCAGTAAGAGGTAAAAACACTTTTCGGCCAGTTATAGCGCCACCATGAGGCTGAGTTGAAAATGTTCATGTGGCATTTCTTCCTCTGCCTAGTGGGAATGTGCGTGCACAATTTCACGGAAATCACACGATGTGTTCATGATTTGCAGCATTTTGTTTGAGACTGAGCACTCCTGCGAACTTTGGAAGCCAATCTTAGCCAATCAGGATGGAGTCTGAGAAATCTGAAAGACCCGTTTCGTTGAATGGCTCTAGAGAGACTGTGTACCAATTTGCGTGATGTTTGGACAAAATCTGTAGGTGTACTGTCCAAAACCTTGTTTTGCACAAAGCGGCCTCCTGGTGGCGCTATAACAGGCCGTTCTGGATAATTTGGGGTAGAGGTTCATCGTTGGCATCCAGGGAGTGTGTGTGCAATATGTGGCATCGACCGGGTTAACGGTGCCGGAGATTAGCTGTTCACAGACGGAAGGACGGACAGACGGAGTGCAAAACATACTCTCTCCCCATGCCTTCGGCCTGGTGGAGACAAAAGTCACATTAAATCCAGAAGTTAACTCTGGCAAATGGGTTCTAATCTGACTCCACCAGATGGGGGCGGTGTTGATTCACAAGTTCAGACAATGCTGAAACCCCTGCTGAAACCAATGTGATTGTGATTCTCTTCCATCAGGTGAAATGGGTTCCCCACTGCAGATTTACCAGTGCAGTGAGTGGACCAGATAATTACCTTATTTTAAAAGTTTTGACCAGTTTACTTTAAATGGGCTTTGTTGTTGCTTTGATCTCGGTATAGCCTATGCAGTGTTGTAGACAGTGGTACTTTTAGAAGTGGGTGGACGCCCGATAAACTCTCTGACCGTGCACAGACAACAAGGTAAGACTTTATCTATTAATGATGCTGGAAGCTGGAGTATCCGCAAGCATCACTGAAGTGGCAATAATAACGTTAACCCACACCCTCGAGTGTAATATTGCAATTATACAACAGTTACCCTTAAAACTAAGAAAATCGCTGAAAGAATATATTTTTTTAATGACAGATGTAGTCACTACGACCACAAATGTCCCAAGAAACTAGCTAGCCTAGCCACCGAGTTTGCTAGCGCTCTGGGAGAACAGAGCAGCTGAATTCTTTGTTTTGATTAGGTGGTGAATGGTGCTGGTTTAACCCACGGCTAGAAGGCTGTTTCAACCAATCAGATTGCTTCCTCGAAACGACCTGTGGTATAATTAAGCAATATTACACTCGAGGGTGTGGGTTAACGTGATTATTGCCACGACAGGGATGCGGTAAGGAAGGAACGAGACTCTTACCGCATCCCTGTCGTGGCAATAATCACGTTAACCCACACCCTCGAGTGTAATATTGCAATTATACCACAGTTACCCTTAAAACTAAGAGAATCGCTGAAAAAAATATATTTTTTAATGACAGATGTAGTCACTACGACCACAAATGTCCCAAGAAACTAGCTAGCCTAGCCACCGAGTTTGCTAGCGCTCTGGGAGAACAGAGCAGCTGAATTCTTTGTTTTGATTAGGTGGTGAATGGTGCTGGTTTAACCCACGGCTAGAAGGCTGTTTCAACCAATCAGATTGCTTCCTCGAAACGACCTGTGGTATAATGCTCGTTTGACAATGAAAACGCTGTAGTTTTGTCAGTAAAATGGGCTTTGTGTGGGTGTTTACACTGTTTAGTCAAGTGTGTGTGAATACACATACAGTGACTCATGGCAAATCAAGTGGCAAAGTGATCATGAGTGACATAGTCAGTTTAATGTCGTTTAATGCAATCAAATATAACCTTTCTGTTTGGATGTATATGGGCTGTCAAGGCCAGAAAGTTGGTTTTTTTGCCACTCAGTTACTGAGTGGCTACTGAGTCTCAGTAGCATCTTCTTAGTAGACATTATTCCCAGATTAATATAGTGGCGACGCCGACACTGTTGACTCCCATTGTAACAATGGAATGCGGAACTGCTCATTCTATCTCAATGGGATAGTTCCATAGGATAGTTCCAGAGATCAAAGCGTGTCGCGCTAGCCTGCTCTTTTAGCGCGTTTTAAATTCTCTGACCATGCACAGACAACATGGTAAGACTTTATGAATGAAGCTGATATGAAATATTGCTCGTTTAACTCTTTGAGCGTTTCAAGGATTTCTATATAGTAGGTAGACTTCTCTATGGCCAGAATGGCGTTTTTGAATGATTTATTGAAAATTCTCTGTTGTGAATGTGTGACAACGAAAGACCTTCAGAGAAAGCTTGACTTGTCTGCTTACAGGAAAAAAATGAACTGAGTTGATAAAATGTTTAGTTCTTGTGTTGGAAGCCATTTAAAAGAGCCTGCATTTACACTGTTTCTGTTTCTAGGACAACCAAAAAAAAGTTATGCCCGGTTGAAGTTTTATTTTCTAAATAACTTTTTTTCTGCTGGGCATACATAGCCATGCAATATCTCATTTTAAAGGGTGAGTTGTCTAGTTCAATTAAAATAAAATAAAAAGTTTCTCACATGTACCACTGTAGATATTTTGCCATCTATAAATAGCATTGTCAGTCATGATCAATCTGACCTATCCAGCTAAAAGTCCCCATAGCTCTGAAATTGGAACATCATATAAACTCAATTCTTTTTTGGGGTAAAATTAGACATTCTAACGCACATTTTGATATATACCATGTTTACATAGTCTTACCAGTACCTTGTCTATTCATGCATGTATCTCAAAAACCTGTTATGAAGAAACACAGTTTTGATAAAAAACACATCCAAGGACATTGTTTTGATATGACTTGGTGCCCATGATATGTATCAAAATATAGACTTGAATGTATACTGTATTATAAAAAAGAAATTGAGTTATTACCATCTACCGTTACAGAGTAAATCACAGTTGAAACTTGCTTAGTCATATACAATAAACCTCACAATAGTGAACAAAATAGTCATGACAGGTCTAACTCATTGTAAAAGCGTCTTTTATTTTTTACGACTACTAACATAATAAAATGATAAATATTACAGAAAATAAATAGGCCTACATACAAAACAGTTACTCCTCCCCTAGCTCTGATCCATAGCTCTAAATGCGCATTTAGAGCTATGGATCAGAGCTACTCCTCCCAAATGTCCCCAAACCCAGTCCTTGACGGTGTGTGTGTGTGAGTTAACCTGACTCCGCCATATGGGGCAGCAGAGTGTACACTGTGTTCCCCCCTCCTGCTCCCATCTGGGAACTCTCAGGCAGACTTGATGCCCGGCCACAAAACGGCCTGGCCAATCAGCAGCAGCTTCTAGCAACTTCTAGCAGCAGCTTCTAGCTTCTACTAGCTGCTGCTGATTGGCCAGGCCGTTTTGTGAGCAACTTCGCTTCTAGCTGCTGCTGATTGGCCAGGCCGTTTTGTGGCCGGGCATCAAGTCTGCCTGAGAGTTCCCAGATGGGAGCAGGAGGGGGGAACCCAGTGTACTCTCTGCTGCCCCATCTGGCGGAGTCAGGTTATGTGTGAGTAGGCTAAATAAAAAAAACACCCAAAAACTGCCCCCCCTGAAATGAATGAATGAATGAATCCGGTTCAGTGTCGGAGAACGCCATCGCAGTCTTGACTCTTCATCCTCCTCCTCCTCCTCCTCATCTGATGCCAGTTCTAAATATATAAAAAGAAATAAACATTTTAGCTGTAGTCAGTGCACGCTACTATTACATGGCGTTTTACCCGGCTGCTGGCGATCAATGATTTTATTGTGCAGTGTCTTTGTGGGCCGAGTCGTGGCATGACAAATACAAATAGATGCTTGTATAAGTAGTATCACGATAAAATAATATGGCAACGTTAGAATGAAACACCAATGAGTGATCGGTGGTAATGTAGCTAGCTGCCCAGGGTATATCCAGCACCATTGCGTCGCAATCATCCAGCAACATTGGTACTGGCTATTGCCCGGGCTTGTGGCCCGGCCAATAGCCAGTACCATTTGTGCAGTGTTTGTTAGCAACTACTACTAGCCAACAGCCAGTGGAATGTGGTGACGTGATGGTGCTGGATATACGCTGGGCAGCTACATTACACGCGATCACTCATTGGTGGTGTCATTCTAACGTCGCCATATTATTTTATCGTGATACTAATTATACAAACATCTATTTGTATGCCACGATGCCACGATTCGGCCCACAAAGACACAGTACAATACATTCATTTGATCAGATGTTTTTGTTAGCTACGTCGATCACCTATAGTACCGACCCTTGTTATATATATTCTCCGACTATGCATGTCACGATGACTAAACCAGTTAGATCTATCCATATATGGTTCTACCACATCTATCTGATATCAGCACTAGGTCGGCTCGGGCCAAATATAGGGATCGTCTTACTAGACATGTCATATTAGGGCATTTTCGAATACAATAAAATTACCTTTTAGCGAAGGCATCAGCCTTGGTGGTAACTCCGGTGGGGAGAAGAAAAAACACTGCACACGTGTAATCCGCGAGGGTGGATGTTGCAGCCCGGCCAACGGTCTGGGACTGGAGAATGCCACTGGACACGGATGGATCATTTTTCAGATTGTTTTTTTTGCGGCGACTGCAAACCTGGCTGAAAAACTCTTCCTCCAGTGCCCACCTCGGAGGAGTCAACCAACCCCCCTGTTCACTGGGGGCTGGGCGTCAGTTTCCAATAGGAAAGCATACACGTGTGTCACGTGACACGGGAATTCTGGGAAATGTAGTTGATATTTATGCTCAATACTATATACAGAGGTGCGGACCGAATTAATATATTGGTATTAATAAAAAAAGAGAACTACGGAAAATCACGTACAGGGCAGAAAAGACTAATGCAAAACTCCACGTGTTTTCCAGTAGTAATCTGTCTAAGGGTTAAAAATAAACGCTGTAGTTCTGTCAGTAAAATGGGCTTTGTGTGGGTGTTTAGTGTGAGCACTATAAAATATAAATATATAAAAACAAACTCTATAGCAGGGTTCCCCAATTAATTTTCTCCATTGAAGTGCCATATGTTTTTAATGAATTAATCATAGATGTAGAACAGTGGTTCTCAACCACTGGTCCTTGAGGGGGTTCTAGGTGTTCCCCTGACCGAGCTAAATTATGGAGATTTGGTAACCAAATGGACCCTTGAGACTGTAAAATGAAACCAATACTTAAAGGGACCATTTGGTTTTTATTTTACGCTCAAGAGTTAAATTATTGTTTTAACATCTGCATTACTTAAGTTAATTTCCAAGAAGTCTACACAATTCACTCTTCGCTAAGTCCCACCCAAGCCCGTTGTTGGCCAATACCACGTTAGCGACGGTTACTAAGGTAGGATACTGGTCACGCTTGCATACTGGTCAAATACCTGGCTCTCATAGACTTCCATTGTAACGGGGAACAGCTCTCAAAGTCAGTCAGTTAGCACATAAGCGAACACAACAAAAGCTGATTCTGACAGTTTATGACATCAGGAAAACTCATGCCGTTTTATTTTCGTCTTTTGATAGATTTATAAAGTAACTATTTTGGTTGGAGATATACAGTGAAGCGGTTCTGGTGTTCCCAACTCTCGTTTGTAAACAAGTCGCCATGCTGTTTGAGATGCACCCAGCTGCAGTCCCAGACATTTCTCCTAAAGTGTCTCCCTCAAACACGTCCAAAATTGGGTATGGTCTATGGTGTTTGCGACAAGTGGACGAGATCAAATACATTTGTTTACATCCAACGGCCTGGATGGAAGGCTGAGACACCGTCTCCACACCTTAGCGCAAAACGGTCTTAAACTGCGCACTTCTTAAGCTGCGCGCAGCTTAAATTCTGAGTTTTTAGACAGCTGGTGGATGGAAAAGAAGCTCCACCTCCGCGGACTTTTTGGGCGGAGGAGAGCGTTTCCGGGAATGTGGCCGTCGCGCAAGTATTCGAGAAAGCGACTTCCTGGTCACGCACTTCCTGGTCTGCAGCTAGAGGTCTGCAGCCAGACACTCTTGGGAGATTTGGACCAATCAGATCGTTTTGTAGGCAAACCGGAACTTCTTTCCAAAACTTGTCAGGGTTGCCAGGTCTGCTTATTTCCCGCTACTTTTGGCTTAAGGCTAATAATTAGTGTATGTAATACATTACCAAAACATTAATTATCATAGACATAGGCCTACATAGTATTTATAATGATAAATGCATACAATCCTTTTATTATGATTATATATGGTCATATTATTGTGTTTTGTTTTGGCTTGTTTTTCTTGATTTGGCTTTAAGAGTTGGCTTGTTTTTGGAAGTGGGTTGGCTTATTTCTCTCATACAATGTGGCAACACTGAAGTCAAAACAAAAACAAGACAACATTGACATTTTTTATTAAAAATAAAACCGCATGAGTTTTCCTGATGTCATAAACGGTCAGAATCAGCTTAGTGTTCTAAAAGAGTGACTTTGAGAGCTTTTCCCCCGTTACAATGGAAGTCAATGAGAGCCTATTTTTATTTCTAATATGTACTATTAAACTGCACAACGGAGCGAAATAATTCATGGAACGGACTAGTTTGCTCATAACAAGGTAAGAAAACAAACCCTCTTTCTGAGGTCCACACATGCTGTACAGCAAATATATTTATTGACACTGCTTAAACATTTTGACCAGCATTTCAAGCGTGACCAGTATCGTACCTTAGTAACCGTCGCTAACGTGGTATTGGCCAACAACGGGCTTGGGTGGGACTTAGCGAAGAGCTAATTAGAGAATGTAGAAGTTTTTTTTTTATCAACGTTTGCCTGTTATCTCCTTTGGTACCAACATCAATACAGCATGGCAATATGTATATATTCTTTAGTTGCAGCAGACCTGCTGTTTTCTTCAGTTTGTTCAGGTATGTGGTGGTGCATAAACTAAATACTGTTTTGATTCCAGGGACAGGAAGCAGAGCTTCCCCAGATGACCTGAGAGGTCTGGATGGTTCATCATCACATCTCAAGAGAAGACCAGCAGTGATGCAGGCCGCCATGTTACCAGTGATCAAGTTACACAGAATAGGTATGACCTGTTTTACTACTGTATGCTACTGTAAACATTTAGTGTAATAGGTACTGTTTTAATACTATGTTACTGTAAACATTTAACTATGTTCACTGTTACAATTATTAGCATGTAGATCTGTTCTTTTGTGTACAATTTTAACACAAATGTTCTCTTCTGGGGTTCCTAGTTTCCTACTGTAGGACTAGCACACTGTTTTCAGGGTTTCAACTTGGGGGTCCTTGACATGAAAAAGTGGAGGACCAACTCTCCTAAGCTATGGATAAAACTATTGATCACTGTTTATTGGTAGAGTTGTCCCGGTATCAGAAAAGCTGCCGATACTGCCTAAAATGCTTTTATCTGTATGTATGTCGGTCTACTTTATCCCGATCCGATACCACGTCATTTATCACAACATGATGATATTTCAGAATAGTAATACATTTTGATTGCTTCAGTTGGTGTTGCACTATTAAATATAAGATGTGTGAAATTAAGACACAGTTCAAATATGATTATTGTGTGGCCTGAAAAGGTTGAGAGCCACTAACGTCACAGAGTAGTCATACTGATAATGCTAGACGGAAACTAGGCTTCAAAATACAATTCTAAAGGATTCATAGAGAAATTATAATCATTCACATAACTGTCTGCACTGCACAGGATTCATTTCTGGCTGTAGGCCTATGAGTTTGCCAATGTTATTTAGTCTACACCAGTATGTTCTCAGATATTTTCATGAAGTATTTATTAACAGTTTGGAGAATTACAGTACAACTCAATACAAGACTGTTAACACCTTGAGGGCTCGGGCCTATTTAATCCATTAATAAAATGTGCCCATCGTTTATAGTGCCCGGACCACTTTTACCGGCGGACCGGAAGTTGTTGTGAATGTGTGTGTAGCAGCTAACAATAGCCACACCACTCTAGAGTCGATCGAAACAACGGGAGGTAAGAATAAATCTATCGCGACTAGCGACTGAACAGCGCAGGGCCGTCAAACACAGGATCTTTTTTCATAATTAGACGGGATGATTTAGATCGCAAGTTATGAATGTTTTAAGATTTTCGTTGTCGTCAGCTAAACGGGCAGGGAACATTTTCGATGACGTGTCACTGTTGTGCAACACCGAGGATTGCGCAACAAGCACCTCTAGGCTGTAGAGCGATGCGATCAGTTTTCATAGCACTAATTTGACGGAGATCAATCAATCTCCGTCGCGGCAACTGACCGTGCACTTGAACTTGACGGTGATCTCCGTCTTGCGCCTCCAAGGTGTTAACTGTGGACGACACCATAAAAGCATTACACTTGTTTACAATAGGGTCCACCATGTTCAATTCATCATAACATTTAGAGACGTACAACTATACACTTATAGCCAAAAACAGGAAATCATCATAGAGGAGGTCAAAAATAAAAACTACAGTGAGGGGGAAAAAGGGGTGGGTGGGGGATTCAGATTTTACGGGGGCCAGTTTCGATTGCAGCCGTCCATAGGTGCCCTTTGAGAGCGGTTTTGAAGGAATCAAGGCAAGGGATTCACATGTCTTAATGACTGTTGGTAGGGCGTTCCACATTTTGGTGGCATAGGAGCAAAATGAATTTAGTCCCTTGTTTGTGCCGAATCTGACGATTTGTAAAAGGAGCATTCAGTGATTTGGGTGATTTGGAAAACCACCCAGTCCGCCCCGGTAACAAAATGTGCACATGCACGCTCTACAGTGGGGGGCAAGTGCAACAGGCCAACAGCACGTGCACCAAGGCCCGCCCCCACTCGATCATGATTGGAGGAAGGCCCCACTCATCCTGATTGGATGAAGGTTTGGCCACCCGCCACCAAAACTGAAACTAGGGTTTTTTTTACCCCAGGGGCTCACTGGGGACAGGGAGGAACTCCTTATATGGTCAGCACACTCTATAGTAGGGAGGATTATCCAGAAAAGAAAAAAAAAAGTGATATTTGAATTAAGTCAAATCACTGAATATACCTTTTAAGATATAATTCAAATATAATTAAATGTTTTTTTTCTATATTTCTTTTCTATTAACAATAGCTGTACAGTGTACAAGCTCTCAACACAGCACAAAGTGACACACTGTGAGCTTGTAGATCTGCTGTATCTGAACAGCCAACATAATAATGGATAAAGTTGTTAAAATTATTGTCATTCTACAAATGTCTTCTAAATCCTGACAGTTTTCAATAAAACCCATGTTTCTATATCAGTGGTTCTCAAACTATTTCATGTCATGGAGCCCCAGAGTTATGTATTTGGCCGCCGACCCCCATCTCGAAATATGTTGTTCCAGGGACCCCCTAGAAGCAAAGAATTTAGTTAAAAACGTTAGCTGTGAACAAATATATATTCAAAGATTTGTGCCACATTTTCATGATTTTTCAAAAATAGTAGATCTACAAGCTCATAGCGCGGCACCGAGTGCAGAGTATTGCCGTTTTCAATAGCTAAAGTATAACAATGCTTAAAACACCAAATGGGGTTCCCGTCCAGAATGGGTTAACTACCCCCCCCCCCCCCCCCCCCCAACGACCCCTGGGGGTTCCCGGACCCCGCTTTGAGAACCAACGGCTGATGCTGCGTTCAGACAGGCAGATGCAAAGATACACATGCATATTTGTCGCTCTGTATCCATGTTGCTCGCACGGTCATCAAGTGTGTCGGAGGAAGCAGAGTTCCACAAGCGCCACTGATGTGCCAATAATCACAGTAAAGCACTCCCTCCAGTGTAATGTTGCGATTATACAACAGTTACCATTTAAAGCATACATGGGCAACTGGCGGCCCGGGGGCCACAGCGCCCCCCACCTTCACTTAATGTGGCCCTCAGGTCAATATCAGAATACTGATATATTATTGATTTGCAAACATGACCCGCTTTAATTACTTCAGTCTAAATTAATAGCTTAATGAGTAGTACTAAAATGTTATTATCTTTTTAAGTTCAATGTAATTAAAGGCATTTGAAATTAAATAAATATGTTACCTTTCAGGATTCCAATTGAAACAGCAAAAATGTATTCAGTATTTAAATTCAAATAATAGCAAAAATAGCTGATCTACGAGCTCAACGCGTTGCAGCACGACACGTTTTTAACTTGTAGATTGGCTATTTTTGCTACAACAGTAATATGCAATGTGGCCCTCTGGCAGGGCTGGACTGGGACAAAAATTCGGCCCGGTCATTTTCGCGTGAATTTGGCCCAGACCGGCCCACCACAACCAGCAGAAACTCTACCACCCACTCCGTCGAGGCACACACAACTACACAACCCTTTGTAGAGGGTTTATTTGTCACTCACTGATACAGGTACAGTGAAATTATCATGATAGTACTGGCAGAATGGCAGCACACCCGGACCTTTCCTGGTGGCCTGCCGCATATTGGCCTGCCTGCCTGTCCAAAAAAACCCGAAAAAACCCCCCTTTTTTTTGCCTGTCAAATGGTCGCGGCCCACCGGGAAAATGCCCGGTATGACCTGTGGCCAGTCCAGCCCTGCCCTCTGGAGTGAGTGTGGAAATATAGCGGCCCCCTCCATCGTCAAAGTTGCCCACCCCTGATTTAAAGGTATCTTCAGGGATTTCACTTAATTCAACTAGAGTTCAGTACAGGGGTTGACACTGAGGTCTCAGAGGCACTTGCCCGTCGGGCAAGTACAGGTCATGTTCTACTTGCCCTGAGGCCATGGCCACTTTCCCCCCCAAATTTCCATTAATTTTATGTTTTCTTTGGAACATTTTTTGTCGACTTGCCGTAGAGGGAAAAAGGAGCGGACCAAGTATAGACTCCTGGGGGACCCTGGTCAACTAAATATATACAGTAGTGTGAAGTGTATAAAGTTGGGTCTGAACTTGAAGGCAGATTGATGCATGAATCCAGCTCTTATCAGATCTATGTTTTCTACCTCAGATACCCGTCCAGACCAGGACCTACCTAAACCAAGACATTGCTGCTGTGACCAATGTGGAAGAGGCTTCACTTCAGTTTACAATCTCAAAATTCACCAAAGAATTCACACTGGAGAGAGGCCTTACAGCTGTGACCAATGTGGAACAAAGTTCACCACAATGTATAACCTGAAGACACACAAGAGAATGCACACTGGAGAGAAGCCTTACAGCTGTGACCAATGTGGAACAAAGTTCACCACAATGTATAACCTGAAGACACACAAGAGAATGCACACTGGAGAGAAGCCTCACAGCTGTGACCAATGTGGAACAAAGTTCACCACAATGTCTACCCTGAAGACACACAAGAGACTGCACACTGGAGAGAGGCCTTACAGCTGTGATCAATGTGGGGAAAGCTTCACTCAAATGTCTACCCTGAAGAGACACAAGATAATGCACACTGGAGAGAGGCCTTACAGCTGTGATCAATGTAGGGAAAGCTTCACTCAAATGTCTAACCTGAAGAGACACAAGAGAGTGCACACTGGAGAGAGGCCTTACAGCTGTGACCAATGTGGAAAAAGCTTCACTCAACTGAATGACCTTGTGACCCACAAGAGAATTCACAGAGGAGAGAAGCCTTTTGGGTGTGATAAATGTGGAAAGTTATTTACTCAGTATAAAACATTAAAAACTCATCGGTGCATCAATGCTGGAGAGTGAAGCCTTCCTACTTGACCAATCCAAGAATCCGTCTCCATTCAAAAGGAGGAACTTGAAGACCACCTTGACTTCAGTATGTTTTTTTCTAATCAGTTTTTTTTTATCTCAGATCCAAGCTGCCAATATTTCCATTTTCATAGTAATTTGCTTAACTGACCAAATTTAAAAGAACTCTGTTATTTCTACCTTTCTCCCCCCCTCCCCCCACACACACACGCGCGCGCACACACACTTGCATTTGAGCTGTAAAGGACAGTCTGAACTCTAAAAAAAAATCACACCCATGTGAAGTTGATGGGCGCTCTTATCATTATAGGCCTACATCTCATGAACAACAGAATTTATGTGATTGGTTAGCTGATTTCCTCGTCTACATATGACGTACATTTTCCTTTCATTGTCAATGGCATTTAATGTTCGTGTTGCCACACATTTACACCATATTTGGTGGACATTTGACCTACTTTCTCCTTTCATTGTCCATGGCAAATATTGAGACGTGTGAGGACAAAAGCTGTATATAGAAATAGGATCTCGTGAATCTCACCTCAGGTTTACTGACTTAAGATGGATCCATCAGTTAGTCGGGAGTGATTTGATGCTTGTTGTTATGACACTTTGTATCATTCTTAAAGTGCATTTAGATTTGTGTTTGTTTTTCCCCCTTGATATTTAAAACTTTAAATACTCTATAAAAGCCTTTAGGGGGACACACTGCAAAGTAGCTTAAGTTCACTTCACTTGACCAAAAGTGAAGAGTGTGTTTTGCAAGTTAAAGTGCCCATTTCTATTGCCTCGAAATGTACCCACATTTTAAACAGCTTCATGCTGCCCGTTGTACTAAATTTATATGGGCAATATTTTCAGGCCAAGGAGTTTGTTTAGTATTGTCTTGAGCAGTGATAGGTAGTGGGCAATTGACCAAAATCAAATCCATGAGGATAACGTAATAGGCTGACAAACGCAATTGATCATAAATGTTTGGGAGATGTGACATTTTATCAGGCTTTTTCATGTAGTTGAGGTCTTTCATAGCATTCCCATTAACCCACACACCGTGATTTAGCACTAAACTACACTGAGTGACGCAAGCCATAGGCTAACTGTCTAGTTATTTGCTGCAATGTAAATTCTGATAAAATGTCATGTTTACTGTACATCTGCTTGATTGATCTTTGTCTAACATAATATTGATAGATTGTTGTCTGTGTATCTTGGTCTGTGTATCTTGGCCTTAACTCAGTCCTGAATGATGTCTGTTGATTTGAATAAAGCAAAAGTTAATCTGTTTGTACCAAATGATTTGACTTAAGGTTCCTTATGATCTGACATAAGATGTACGATAAAAACACTGTTTGCTTACTATTTGCTCTGCATTATTCCAGCATAAGTATGTCATTTTTATTAACTGGGAAGTTGGGAAACACCAGAGGGAGTTCAACAAACCATTTTCAACCCAGATTCAGCACAAACAAGGAACTAAATTATTTTCGCTCCCATGCCACGACAATGTGGAACACCCTACCAAAAGCCATTAGGACATGCCGAATGCCTTGACTCCTTCAAAACCGCTCTCAAAAGGCACTTACGGACGGCTGCAATTCGAAACTGGCCCCAGTAAAATCTGAATACCCCCCCCCCCCCCCCCCCCCCCCCCTCCCCGGCCCCTTTCCCCCTTACTGTATGTTTCCTTTCCCATTTTACCTCCTTAGGCCTACATGATTTCCTGTGTTTTATATAGAAGTGTATATTTGTACGTCTCTAAATGAATCTGATGAATTGAAAATGGTGGCCCCTGTTGTAAACAAGTGTAATGCTGTAAGGTAACAGTGAAATGTACCCATTCTGCATACTGTGAAATACTTCAATCAATCACAAACGCACTTCTC